>NC_037686.1:7017829-7321221 GCF_003255815.1 Theropithecus gelada | reverse complement strand
TCATATGGTACATCTAGTTCTAGATCCTTGAGGAATCGCCATACTGTTTTCCATAATGGTTGAACTAGTTTACAATCCCACCAACAGTGTAAAAGTGTTCCTATTTCTCCACATCCTCTCCAGCACCTGTTGTTTCCTGACTTTTTAATGATCGCCATTCTAACTGGTGTGAGATGGTATCTCATTGTGGTTTTGATTTGCATTTCTCTGATGGCCAGTGATGATGAGCATATCCAGAACCTACAAAGAACTCAAACAAATTTACAAGAAAAAAACAAACAACCCCATCAAAAAGTGGGCAAAGGATATGAACAGACATTTCTCAAAAGAAGACATTCATACAGCCAACAGACATATGAATGTCTAAAATATTTACAAGAGAAACTGACTAGGTTTTTATTTGAAAAAAATACAACAGATTATAGCAAAAAGATTAAGGGCGAATGAATGTACTGGTCTCTATGATTCTGGAATAAATAAACACTGTTCCTTGGAAAACACTTAAAAAAGAAAAAATTCTCTCTCAATCAGGAAATGGAAAGACATTCAAGCTCTCAACTACGTAAAGTTGTAAACAGTGTGGGTGTGAAACAGCAGTAAAGAACAACGAGACCCTGTGAAGTTTCAACAAGAGGAGTAGGTGTATAACAAATAATAAAAATGCAAGATACAGTTATAAAAATAGAGAAGTGTGTGTATCCATACGAAATAAATCATGCAATAGAGAGAAGCACTAATCTACAATCATGTGCACAGAGATCAAATCAAAATATTCAAAATTTAACAAAAAATGAAATGTCACCCAAATTCTCTAAAATAACATGTGTACGAATAAAAAGAATATCCACAGTCCAGGATGTAAAACCCATGTGAAAAGTGTACCCTATGAGCCAAATTCTCCAAATAAACTGGTGCCCCCTTGGAAGAGAAGGAGCACCTCCCCACCTGGGATGGAGGTGCAAATCAGCTGGCAGTGATTTCAGTGGAAACTCCGCACCCACAGAGAGGCCTGTGTGTCTTTGTTTTACACCTGCTGAATGAAAGAGCAAGGCTCTGAGGTTTAGGAAAAGCAGTTGTCCCTTCAAATCTTGCACAGTCAGGGTCTAGGGTGCTCAACATCTTGAACATGATTGGCTTTTGCCAGCAGCAGGGTCAGGAAAATGCCCATTTCTCATCTCTCTGTCTAGGCTTTCTTGGCTCAGTCTCTGTCTGGTCTTGTTATTTACTTAGTGTTAGACTTTTCTGTATTTATAATTCCCAGCATGGAGAATGGAGCTTTTTGGAGAAAAGATGTTATTTAGATTGTTTTACTCATTTAGGTTAAAAAAAATCACATAGGGCTGTACTTGCAGCTCCTTAGGATATAGTTATATATACACAAAAAATGAAAACTGATATTTAAAATCACAAGTTTACATTTAGGAACAAAGGGAAGATGTGTTGTCAATAAATCAAAATGGAAACTATTCTGTGTAAGAAGAAATCATATCTGAGATACATTTGTATTAAAGATGACAAAGACAAGTAACAGATAAGAGAGGAAATCTTGATATGACTAAGAAGATACCGATACTTGTCCATGTGCCAAAAGAGGTAATATCTATGAAACAATTCAAAACAATAAAGACTTTTTAAGATAAAGGAAATCTTTTGGAATGGTACAAATGAGATATATTTTCTACTGCTTATATACAATATGTACATTTAGAAAAAGGTATATTCAAATATTTAAGGATGAAGCAAAAGAAAATATTTTTTAAATGAAGATCAAGGCTTAGATGAATTTTATCAGCCCAGCGAACATATCCAGAAATAAAAATAATTCTTCTGAAGAAATAAATAGAAACTATTACTATTAACAAAATTGTTCTTTTACTATTCTGGTTCACATTTTCAAGAAGTTTCTTACCTGGGTTGACTGTTCACCTTTTCATGTTTTCCATTGAAGTTCAAACTACAGAGGTTTTTTGATTTCGAATGTGAAGAGTCTGATTCCAAATTTGCCTGTGTTTGTTCTCTCAAACGATCATGAAGTGTTGCCTCCTTTTTCAAGTTCATGTCTGAATACGGGCAGCCAAAAGCACTGGTTTGTATAAAAATGAGAGCACAGTCATCAGTATATAGTGATAAATCAGGGGTCCATTGTCATTAGAGCAGACTTACATCTAATATTTAACAATTGCATAGAAACATTCTTCTTTCCCTGAGCACACTGAAATAACAGTTTGTTTTCGTATTGCCTTTTCAGAAAATCTCAGGTTCTAGAACCACAGACACTGGTCAACAAAGAATTATAGATAGATTCATCAGCACATACAGCATTTACAATTTTAGAAACTTAAAAATCTAAGAATAGCATACAGATGTATTTCCAATGGAACAATGCAAAAGTCACATAACACTTAACTCAGTTTGTATCCTTAATATGTATTCCCTGGTTTGACTGTATCAGAAAAGACTATGGGTAACTGAGTATATTTGCTGATATCAGAGAATACTGTGTTTTCGTTTCTTAATATTCATGTATGCAGAAATACTCTATCTGCAGTTCTGCTTAATCCTCTGGAGCTTTGCTGGGAAGTTTTGAGCTGGGGTGTGAAAGGACACCTTGTAGGTGAGAGAGGAGAGGCCCAAGTCCAGGTTTGCTGAGTCTGTTATCTCCCCTCACAAGTCAAGGCTGAGTCCTGAGTCCTGGATGTTATCAGAGCCCAACAGCAGGCTATGGGCAGAAGGATCTGCCAGGGCCAATGACCTGGTTCCTTCTGCAGGCTGATGGGCTGTCTCTGTTAGATCCCCGTGCCCACGTCCCTGTCTCCAAAGAGGCCCCAAACCTCTGCCGCTGCTAGAACTGAGGCAGCTACACCAGGGAAGACACACCCAAGACAGGTCACCCGTACATTACCCTGGGGGAGGTACTTCCTGCCAGAGCTTCAGAGATTCTCTCCAGTGAAACGAGAAAAGGAGATCCAACTCATAAGGGTTGTTGGGACCCTGAGAAATCACAAACACATGCCACACACACACACACACACATCATGAAATGGTAGCTGTTATTGCCATCACAGTGTTATCATCGGCTACACCTAGAGGAGCACATGGTCAAATGCATCAATATCGAGGCAGTTGATTCTTTTTTGAGCACAAGTTCTGGTCCACAACTTTATCATGAGTCCAGCAAAGATAATAAAAATAGATTGGATCTTCTGGGGAAGGCCATATGCATTCTAACCCCAAAAGGAGTTTAGTACCAATATCTAGAATGGACTCTGGAACTGGGGACAGGATGGCTAAGATGGTATCAGCCTGGCCCAGCATGATCTATACCTGTATCAGCAACCTTTGCTACAGAGAGAAGCGCGCCTTTACATGCATGTTCTGTAATTTGTAATAATTGGTATTGATCTATTGGTTTATTAATCTATTCAGGTATTGAATCGACAATCCATAAGCATCTGCTACCTGCTAGGTACTTTAGAGAATATGAATTCAGTGAAGAAGTTAAGACACATGTACCAAAAAGCATAATTTATAATAAGAATTAAAAAGCTACCCCTATTGAATGTATGGTATAGGCCCACTATAATACAAGGTGCTTTACATGTATTATTTCTGATGAATATACATTTTTGGCTGAATACCAAAAGGTATTAGCATATTTATTTTACCAGTAAGACAATGGGCTCACACAGCGTAAGCAACTTTCCCAAGGCCTCATGGCACTTCCTTGGGAAGTCCTGAAACAAATCACTTAACTATTGGCACTAATCAGGCTGACGAAGGGGGACATGGTTTTTAACACCATTCAAAAAAGAAAATATGAAGGAAGCCATAGCATAGTCCTTGTGCAGGGAGATACAGAGACAGGCATTTACAGGCTAATGCAGTCTTGGTTTGCCCTGGTTGCTGGCAGAGAAGATCAGACCAGCATACGCTTGAGTCCTGGGATGAAGCACCGTTCCCAACAGCAGCAGAGCAAGAGCGATCTGGTTAAGCTGCACCATATGGGATTTAAGGAAAATTTCAGGAAGAACTTTCTGTAGGCAAAAGTTGAAAGGCATTAGGCTAACCTAAGAGAGACTGAGAAATATCTTTTTCAAACACAGTGGAGTTTTCATTAAGATACTATGACTCAGAAGTTTTGCTATCCATCTAATACACACTCCCAATTCGAGTTTTTTAAATGATCCTTATAACTACGAATTACTTTTTTTGTAATTTCATGTCACCACCCCTATGTGGTTCATGCTACAAGGCACTAATGCTGCCTCTTCCTAAGGCTTATCTGTCCGGCATCTGTAGACAGCGACCACAGACCCCTCCACAGTGAGCTGTCATAGTCATCAGTGTTTGCTGATGTCGAGAGATGTTCTGTTTCCCTCAGTCTTCATTCATAAATCAGTCTCTCTGGTCACTCAGTCATTCACCTATTTCTAATTTCCTTCTAGTTCCTTTTTTGTCTCTCTGGTAGTAAGGAAGGCAAAATCAAATGGAACCCCAGAGCATTGCTAGAATGGAACAATTCCTGATTCTATGAGGCAAGTCATGTGACTTGTCTGCAACATTTTGAACCTCATAATGTGGGTTCTGAGAATCTGCTGTGACCAAGTTGCAACACTGCGCTGACTTGGTTCTTTGCAGAGAAATAGTTATATTAAGGAGATGGCATCCCAAACTTTTGCCTGCCTTCTTGCAAACTCAGACTCTTACTGATGCTCATGTGCATGCATGTATGCATGCATGTGTGTGTGTGTTTGAGAGACGTACGATTTTGTATAAATCTATTCACATTGAAAAAAAAAGAAGATGAAGTGGACGTCCTAGGTATGATAAAACCACTTTAAAACTACTTTTGAAAGCTTTAGATTTAGCCAAATATTGGGGAAGTACGGTTCTGGCATAGTCTCTTCAGAAAATATTTGACCTAAGCTGAAGTTTCTATGACTTAAAGTTGTGTTGGTCAAAGTAAACTGTCAGTGTCTGATTGGCAGGGAGTAATATATTCAAATTCCAGTTGGTTGATTATGGATGGAGACAAGCAAGCTTAGAAACTGCAGGCTGAGAGGGGAGTGCTGAGCCGCACCATCTCCGCTGGAGTCCTGGCTCTTTTGATGGAGAAGAGGATTTCTCCATTCCTCCTTAACTCACAGAAGAATCTGTCATTTGCAGGAAAGGAAGAGATGGCAGCAGCTATTAGCTTGACCCACACAAAATTGCAGTTTTTAAATGTCAAAGACAGTTGAGTATCAGAAATTTCCTATGGTTCTACCAAATAATTTACCAAAAATGTCAGCCCCAACCAACCTCATCAACAGTGAAGCAGGTGAATAGAGGATATATGCTAAATAAACAAAAAGTTGCCAGACTGTTGCAGACAAACTTTTAAAAGAAAAACTTTTTGACACATAACAAGTAGTCCTCCTACTTTATGATGGAAGGAAACAGTGATTACAATTTAAAATACTAGTTTTGTTTTAAGAATATGGAAGCATAATTTTGAATATCTGATGACAAATGAAAAAGTAAATTGTACTAATTCTAAGAGCAGCATTCCTGAATATGTTTCTTTCTGTCTCTGAGTTTTAATGAGGTTAGGGTTTGCAAAGTAGCAATACTGAGCTGCTGAGGCTGGACCCCTGCATTTCGGGTGGGATCCCGGAGGCTCCTCAGACTGAATCTTCTCTCCGGCTTTCCACAGCAGGGGTACCTGATTCCACCAGTTGGTACAGTTTCCCTGTATTCCAAGGACTTATCCTGATGTGAGGCCACAGGTAATCCATTAAGCCCAGTCCTCCATGTTAAAGTCCAATGGCAGCTGAAGCAGTGCCCAGGTCTGATGTCCGCACGAATGCCATGTTCAGAAGCCCTGGTCAGCCTCGTGGGGTCTGGTTCCTCTAACTCAGCATCCACCTTGATCCCTGTTTCTAAATGCCTTGCCCTCTGCTTTGACTAGACTCAGGTGCCTTCCTGGTATGGACACCCTACGTTCTTACTTTGTTTTTGCCATCCCCTTCCCATGACACAATCTCTCCCTCTTAATGTTAAACCTAGGATGTGTGGCTTCATTTCCCAGATGCCACCTGGCCAGTCTTCTCTGTGCTGCTCACCCTGAATCACTCCCTGCCAGGTGCTGTGCCCACCAATCGGGATCCCTCCCTTCCTCTCAAACTCTTCCCATGTGGCTCTGATTCCAAGAGTCTAGATGGTGATTACTGTTGCCAAACTCCTTGGATACCAGATTCTGCTCTTCAACTATACTCTCTTCTGGCATCCACAATGCTTCATTTTCTCATACCCAGACAGGAGACTTGATTCCCACTTCTCCCTGAGAGCCCTGTCCTGCTAAAACGGTGGGTGGTGCTCTGTCACATCCTGGAGAGGGACAATTCACAGCAGGAGGTCATAACCAAGTTGTCACGACTTACCTAAGGGTAGCTTCCCAGCCTGTATGCGGCTACACCCTCAGGTGACCAGGGGGCCCCGGGGCACCA
Organism: Theropithecus gelada; assembly: GCF_003255815.1. Lineage (NCBI taxonomy): Eukaryota > Metazoa > Chordata > Mammalia > Primates > Cercopithecidae > Theropithecus > Theropithecus gelada. The sequence continues at coordinate 7,314,733 of NC_037686.1, read as the reverse complement.
GAGTCCCAGACCAGTCCTTCCAGCCTCCAGCAGCCTCTAGGCTCTAAGCCTCCTTTTGTTCCCAAACACTGATAGTCATTTTTTCTCTGTGATATGACATTTAAAAAGTTGGGAAGCATGACAAATTTAAGCAAAACGGCAAAGATGTAATAGCTTCTTGAGTGCTGTAGTTCAAAACATAAATAAATAACCCAGAAGTAAGCAGTATTTTGGGAAGAGTGTCAAGTCACTGACAACCTTTCTTGTGATCCTGAAAAGTAAAGTCACCCGAAATAGGCAAGTATCTCCCAAGAGGGGCTCAGATGTGGAAACGTGGCTTCCCATAGCCCAGGAATTAGACAGGCAGACTAAAAAGCACTCTTTAAATGCAACTAACTCACCCCTCCACGAAGCCTACAGAATTTTATAGTTTAATCTCAAGTATTTTGCTAACCAATTATATTCTTTTCCTTCAAGAGGTAGAAAAGACAAGACTGAAGAGTCCTCTCTTAACTGAGAGGTCAGATTCTAACAGGTACTGTGTCTGGGTGGGTCGGGGGCATCTCCATGTGGAAGCCTTTATGGAGGAGAAGGTCGGAGGCCTCCCAGAATCAAAGGACAGGAGGAAGCATGAATAGTCATGCCTGTCAGATAACAAGAGAAGGCACTGAGGCTTGGCGGAGAAAGGGGCTCAGCGATAGAAATGAGAAGAGGTATATGCTGCCTGCCTCACCCTGTGGCCTCAGGTCCTGATGGCAGCCGACAGGCAGCTCTTGCAATGGATTCTGGGAAGCTGCACGCAGCATGGCCGCCTCCCGCCCCCAGAAAGCAACGCCTTCCCCCTACGCTGTTTCCCTCCCTGCCCTTTCACTTCATAAAAATAACCCGCCCCGTTTCAGAACTGTGTTGTCTTCAGTATGCAGTAGTCTACTCTCACACAGTATAAGGATGTTAAGTGAACATCTTTTATTCTTAGAAAATACTGATTGGCCAAATGGCACCAAAAGACATAATAAATACCCAAATGCAGATTATTGAAGTTACAGAACAGTGATAATACTTTTCATCTGACTGAAATTGTTGCTGATTTTACCTCTATGAAGAGTAAGAGCAAGTACAGATGATACATGTTGGGATATGGACCGGGAAGTAAGAGCCATCATGAGTTTTTAATATCTGCTAACTATGTGACATGATTTTTATTATATTGTCCTCAAACACACGACATAGGCAAAAGCTAAATTATATATATATATATATATATATATGAAATTTTCAGATCTCAGGGTCAATTTTCTTCAAATTCCTGTGGCTTTAAAATGAGTTTACCTAAGATATTTTTCTCTTATTGCAACTAACTTTTGTTCATAAAATAGCTGATATTGTCACTTAATTGTCATTTCATGTACCCAAAAATTTAGTACACACAGAGTAAGGAAAAAAGTATAAACACTTTTAAAGTTTCATAAGAGTCAAAATAAATCTATATACATATATAACACAAGGAGTTCAAAGAGTTGGATGAAATGCATTTGATTCTAAAAATACATTTTCCCTGGGTTAATGCAGCTTGTGAAATGCTGGATATTATAATCTTCTGAATGTGGCCACTTAGGAATCCGGAAGATAATTACTACCTAAATTAAGCAATGTAATCCATTTAGTATAGTGGTGAAAAATGTGGAGTTGAGAATTAAAGAAAATTGGAAGAAAGCTACTTGCTCTATAACCTTGGGCAAGTCATTCAACTCCTCTGTTTTTCATTTCCTCATCTATAACATGGTGATAATAATATCTTATAGGGTTTTTTTTTTTGTGAAAACTAAATGAGATAATCCATGCAAGGCCTCACAGAGTGACCAGTACAAATTAAATGCTCATGAGTTTTTAATTTTAAAAAGGCCTATTCTGATAGAAAATACTAATTATCCCATTTATTGTGGTTAATGTATTTTTCAACTGTAAAATTTCCATTTGGTTCTTCTTTTATTTTCCATTTACTTGGTAAGACTTTCTGTTCTGTCATTTGTTTCACATGTGTTAAAATTGCTTGTTGAACCATCTTTATAACAGCTGCTTTAATTCTTGTGAGATGATTCTCACATCTGTGTCATCTGTTCATGGCCTTTTCTCACTCAAGTTGAAATTTTCCTGGTTCTTGGTATAATGCGTGATTTGGGGTTGACACCTAGACATTTTGGGGATTATATTGTGGGACTCTAGCTCCTATTCAACCTTCTGTTTTGGCAGGCATCCTTTCACACTGCTTCAGTAGGGGAAGAGGGGCACTGCTTTGTAGTTGCCATGTGGAGGTAAACATCCTCCCTAGGCACCCATGGATGCCACCCTGGCTGAGAGGACACAGATCCATGTGGCTTCCACTGGCACCAGGCGGGGAGTAGGGGAGCAGTGGCCCTGTTAATGTTTGGCTGTGGGGTCAGTCCTGATTCCACTGGCCTCCTGTGACGCCACCCTAGCAGAACTGGGGAGGGGAGGGACACTGCATTACCCCCGGATGAGGGCGTAGGCCCAGGCTCCCCATGTGATCTCCACTGATGCTGGGAGTAGGCTGTAACCACCAAGCATGGATGAAAGCCCCATTTCCCACTCAGCCTTTGCTGACACTGCCTTGGTTGGGGGAGGGGAGTTGGGGGCCCCTTGTTCCAGCTCCACGCTCAATCTTCCGTGGGGATGAGGGTGTTTCCTGGGGTGTTTGGTCAGAGAAAGGTGGTTATTGTCTAAAGTTTCCATCTTGCTACACTGCCCCTTTCCTGGTCCTTTAACTAGAGAGATAAGGCTCTTCATGGTGCTATTTTTGCCTTTTCCATTGGCTTTTCCAGGTTTTCATCTTCTCCAACAACCAGCCGAGGATATATGAGGACAAGGAAAACACAGGGAACTCACCACGGTGCTGTTCCCTGGGTCTCCAGATCCCCAATGGGTCCGCGTCCTTCTCTCCACCTTTCAAAGTCTTCCTCTGTTCGCCTGATGTATAATGTCCAGGTTTGGGTGGGAGGAATAGAGAAAAGTATGGCTATTCCCCTTTTCTGGAAGCAGAGGTCCCCTAATGATTCTTTTAATGTTAAGGACTTTATTGGAGACTCCTCCTCAACAAGCACCCTCTCTCTACTTGTCTTTCTAAAGGAAGAACTTGTTCTACTCAATTAAAGCACCCACGAAGACTCGTGGTAGCAAAAGAGGCTTTCAACACAGGCCAGACTGAGTTTCGATCCTGCTTCTATCCCAATGCTCACCTTCTCCAGCTCACAGTTTCTTCAGCTGCAACCTGCAGACTCGAATCCACTCACGTGTCAGTATAAGAGCTGCCCTGAATGAAGAGGGCTTAGTACACTTCATGGCATATGTGCACTCAATAAATGCGATTTCTCTCCAACTCTAATTTATCTTTCTATAATTCATGCTCCTATTGATGACAGGTATTCAATTTTCACATTGCAGATGCATCCCAGAAAGAAGGAGCCATTCTTTCTTTCTTCCTTTCCTTCCACTTGTTATAAATGTGTGCCCTTAGACCGAAGTTGAAATTCTTTTGCATGGCATTCAAAGACCCCTTCCACCTGACTCCAGGCCACCTTTTCAAGTCATTTCCATCTTCACTCCCTATAAAACCTAAGCTCTGGTCACGTCAAAATAACCACTGCCCTCCAGTTTTAACAGATACCTTCCAACTTTTATTATATTTTCCTCATTATACTATTGTTTGTATATATCCATCTTCTCTACTATAACTGAATTTCTTAAAATCAGAGGCTGTAGTTGTTTATCAGTGTGAACTGAGCAAAACTGGGCTATCTCATGCTTCAGCAGCTCAGCAGCACATCAGTGTCTAAAAAAATACCAGTCATGTATCTGGTATATGGCAAATTATCTATTTATTGATGTCACTCAAATTGATGCCAAGCAGGATTTTAAGCTTAGAGATCTAGAGAAAAGCCTTCCCACATCTCAATCAGTGCAGAACTTGTTCTCAGTCTCTCATCTCACTCCCTTAATCAGTGTCTCCAAACTCAGCCCGTGTTTGTTCCTTTATTTCCAGTCCCCCTATTTAGCCATCTCAGGGCAACTTCTTCCTCTGAGGAGCTACCTTTGTTCTTCTAGAAAGATTAATCAAGCCTTTCTCACATTCTGACACCTGTAGCCATTTTATAAGAAGGAACAACAAAAGCCCAACTGCAAAACTGGAGAATTAGCCGCATCCTGGAGAACACTTATCTTCTATCACAACTTAGCCCACTAGGCTCCTGATATGGTTTTGAAAATATTCACAAATTTGAAAGGGTAAAGACTAGAGCACATGGCAAGAAGATGAACTCTGCAGCTGGTGCGCACAGAAATAGATGAACATGAAGGGCAACCTCCATTGGAGTTATGAGCTTAGTCATTTCATTAATGTCTGCTCAAGTACCAAAAAGTCAAACCCAAGATGTGATATTTAATTGGTATGCATTAAGAGATGCCCTTTAATTGAGCTTGTACATTATCTGTGCTGTTTGTTATAGGTAATATTTTCAGCAAACTAGACAGGAAGGAAAAAATGCATTAAGAGTGAAGGTGAAAGAGCGAGCGAGCGAGAGAGAGAGAGTGTGTGTGTGTGTATATATATATAAGTGTATATATACACTTATGATTACTAGAAACTTCCAAGGTATAAAGTACACTCAAGGAATGTAATAGCATGCTATGTAGCAACACTAATGGCCTTTACAAAATTTATGCTGAAACCAGTTTAATGTACTGTAAGTAATTTGTCTAATTTATGCATGGAGAAGATCTGATGAATAGAATCTGCAGTTTAAAATTTTTACCAATACTCTAACTACACAGTTAACATTAAGCACTAAATTAAACGAATGAAGTGATTAAAATGCCACATTATTAACTCAATCAAAACAATTATAAGTTTGTGTTTCTGTTATTAAAATGAACATTTTTGTTAGTATATACAAATTGTTCTCACCTTTTTAATTGTAATATTTTGGTTAAGTGGTGTGAACATGTCAAGGTTATTTTTAATTGAAGTATTCTAGTTTTAAAAATATTTAGTTTCTGCAAAAGGCTTTAAAGTATGTTTTTCCTCTTTTTTAAAAAAATGCATTGTTTTCAAACAAAATGTCACAGAAGCGCATTTATCTTGGAAAGCTGTTCAAAGGACACCTGGAAAATAACTCAAAATGTCTTCAAGCACAATTTTAAAAATTATTCATGAATTAAAAGTATGCATTTTGGCAATGAATCATAATTCCATCTTTTGGAATGCCCTAAGTTCAATATACTGAATTTAAATGAAACTAAACAGTTACCTGAATATGCATGAGGATATGTTTACATAGTTATATATTTATGTATACCTGCAAGCATCTAACCTGTGTGTTCAACATTAATATTGACCCAGTGTCAACAGCACACTGAAATGTTTTGAAAGTTCTTTCTCAAAGTGATAAATTCACGGTTATCTTGACAAACCTACGCGCCGAGATTAGAAGTGCAGTCTGTGTAATAGAAAAAGAAAAGCCAAACTAGCCTATCTTTCAACTGCCTGGGCCGAGTGTTCCCAAACACTAACAACTACAAGATTTGCAGAAGTTCTGCTCCCCTCCCCACAACAAGCCATGCTCTGCGGAGTCCTGTGGGGCACTGCAAAAGCATGCATTTTGGATCTCAATTCAAAAGGTGGCCCAGCTCCTCCTTGGGTCAGAGTTAAAACAAGAGATAACAAGTATTGCTGAGGATGTGAAAAAACTGGAACCCGTCTGGTGAGGCCGTAAAATAATTCAGCCTCTTTAGAAAACAGTATAGAGGTTCCTTAAAAAAATTAAAAATTACGTATGATCCAGCAATCCCACTTCTGGATATTTATCCAAAAGAAGTGAAATGAGCACCTCAAAGAGATATTTGTACACCCGCATTCATTGCAGAATTATTCATAATAGACAAGAGGTGGAAAGAATCTAAATGTCCATTGATGCGCAAAAGGATAAAGAAGATGTGCTATATACATACAATGGTATATTATTAAGCCTTAAAAAAAAGGAAATCCTGCCACATGTGACAACATAGATGAACCATGAGGACTTTATGCTAAATAAAAGAAGCCAGTCACTGAAGAAGAAATACTGCATGGTTCCACTTATATGAGGTATCTTATGTAGATAAAGACTTAAGAAGCAGAAAGGAGAATGGTAGTTGCCAGAGGCTGCAGGGAGGGGAAACAGGGAGTTGCTGTTCAACAGGTATAAAGTTTTAGTTGCCAAGATGATTAAGTTCTAGAGATCGGCTGTATAACATTGTTCCTATAGCAAGCAATACTGTATTTGTACATTAAAATTTTGTTAGGAAGATAGATCTCATATTAAGAGTTTTTACCACAATCGAGAAAAAGGAAAAGGTGACCTTTTATCATTCCATAGTCTTCAAGTAAACACTGATTTGTAGATTCAAATATGCACAGATACATTCCATATTAAATTAAGTTAATTGCCAATTATATCCTTTCCAAATTAATTAACACATCAAAGGCAAATGTAATCTGTCATTTAGAGTTTGTAAAGCAGTATTGTCCTTGATAGAAATAGGAAACCAAATTAGAAATCTTCATGAAATCTTGAAGGGAGCTCTTTAAAAATAGCTGTTTTAAAAAGAGAAAACAACCCTGAGATATTAAAAGATTGGGGGCATTACTGGGGATATACCCAAAGGATTATAAAACATGCTGCTATAAAGACACATGCACACGTATGTTTATTGTGGCACTATTCACAACAGCAAAGACTTGGAATCAACCCAAATGTCCATCAGTGACAGACTGGATTAAGAAAATACGACACATATACACCATGGAATACTATGCAGCCATAAAAAAGGACGAGTTTGTGTCCTTTGTAGGGACATGGATGCGGCTGGAAACCATCATTCTCAGCAAACTATCACAAGAACAGAAAACCAAATACTGCATGTTCTCACTCATAGGTGGGAACTGAACAGTGAGATCACTTGGACACAGGAAGGGGAACATCACACACCAGGGCCTATTGTGGGGAAGAGGAAGGGGGGAGGGATAGCATTAGGAGATATACCTAATGTAAATGACGAGTTAATAGGTGCAGCACACCAACATGGCACAAGTATACATATGTAACAAACCTGCACGTTGTGCACATGTACCCTAGAACTTAAAAGTATAATAAAAAAAAAATATATATATATACATATAGGTGATAAGGATGAACATTTATTTCTTTCAAGACAATATGATCAATATTACTTTTTCTACCATACACTATTCTAAAATATTATTCAAATAAATGGTTTTTCAACTATATGTTGTTGAGAACACCACAAATTTTTCTTTTTCTTTTTTCTTTTTTTTCTTTTTTTGAGACAGTCTCGCTCTATCTCCCAAGCTGGAGTACAGTGGCATGATAGCTCACGGCAACCTCCGCCTCCGGGGTTCAAGTGATTCTCCTGCCTCAGCCTCCCAAGTAGCGGGATTACAGGCACATGCCACCACACCTGGCTAATTTTTGTATTTTTAGTAGAGATGGGGTTACACCTGTTGGCCAGGCTGGTCTTGAACTCCTGATCTCAGGTGATTCTCCTGCTTTGATCTCCCAAAGTGCTGGGATTACAGGCTTGAGCCACTGCACCCAGCCAATATTTTAGAAAAGACTATCAGTCTATGCCAGGCACGGTGGCTCACGCCTGTAATCTCAGCACTTTGGGAGGCTGAGGCAGGCAGATCACCTGAGGTCAGGAGTTTGAGAACAGCCTGGCCAATATGATGAAACCCCGTCTCTATTGAAAATACAAAAAATTAGCTGGGAGTGATGACGGGTGCCTGTAATCCCAGCTACTCTCAAGGCTAAGCCTGGAGAATCCCTTGAACCTGGCGGGTGGAAGTTGCAGTGAGCTAAGATCATGCCATTGCACTCCAGCCTGGGCAACAAGAGTGAAACTCTGCCTCAAAAAAAAAAGAAAAAAGAAAAAGAAAAAGAAAAAAGAAAAAAGACTCTCAGTCTAACCTAAAATATATGAATAGATATTTTCATTTCTATTAAATTTAGGTAGTAAAATTATACAAAAATCAAAGAAAGATACCATCAAAACACACTTTGATTAGTCTAATATTAAGAGCAACAACAGGTCATACTTCCGTAGTTTTTACTATGCATGATACACTGAATTCAATTTCCTTTATGTATTAGCTCATGCAATTCTTAAAATACCCCTGTGAAGTAGGGACTATTATTATCTGCATTTTATGGATGAAGGAACTGAGGCACAGAGAGGTTAAAGAAGTCATTCTAGGTCAAACAGCTAAGAAGTTATACAGATAGGACTGACTCCCCAGCAGCTTGATGCCAGGGTCTAGTCTTTTAACTGCTCTGCCAAACTGCTTCTGAGGCTAGATTTTTCTCTGAAGACATTAGAGAAAATAAAAATGATGAAACACCTGGCACAATGCCTTGTACATACTAGGTACTTTGCCAAATGGATCCTGATGATATTAACATATTTATATAACACCCTTGGTATTGTTGGTTGTACATGGAGAAGAATGAAGAGGGAACATAGAATACTTTGAGGGAATTTAAGCTGTTTAGTGTTTTTAAAATTTCATTCCCAAATGTACTGAGTTGCTGCAAGAATAAAACATGGTGAGAAAGGAATTCTTTAGAACAAAGGCACATTCTCTGCATGGGATGAAATGTAATGTGGAGAACTGGCCATCTGGATAATTTCTTATTGGGACAAGCTGTAATTTATAAAAACCCTGAGAAAAGAGAAGAAAATAGAGAAGAGAGAGCCTTGACTTTCTGCCAGAAAAAGGCTTTAAAGCTCTATCCTAGCAAGTTTTAAATGGAAATTTAAACATTTCATACCCACATACACACATACTAAAGTTGCACGTACACAGTCAAATACAACATTTTACCTAACACAGCTTTACAAGCATCCAAATAGTATCCTATTTTAGTTAAAGCCAGGATTAGGAGGTAAAAGCCTCTGCCATTTAAATCCATCCACAAATCTCTGTAGAATGCCCCTGTGTGCACAGCCCTGGACTAGGGATGTGGTGCCCAACATATGACAAGGGTCCCACCTCAAGAGACTTTGACCTGGGAACTAGGAAAAAGTGAATTACAAATCTAAAAGGCAAATGTAGGCAAATATTGTTGTTTATTATAATTATGTGTATGCTTTAAAATGACATCATAACAATAGGCATATATACTTATTAAGCATTTAATATAAAACCGGGCATTAGAATAGTGCCTATGATTTCATTAATAGTGCACATTATTTCATTAAATAAATATAATATAGAAAAGTTACATTTTCATAAAATCGCTCCTGTTGCCGCCCTTGTTGTTTCCTAGTTTGCTGCAGAGGAGGAGGCAGAGGCAGGTTCTTGAAATAGGACTGGCCTCAATCAGTTCAAGGGAGGAGACAGAGACGATACATTGAGGGGCTGAGGGGTGGGCCTGGGAAGGACCCTTCCTTGTGATGGGGACTGGAGGACAATATCTGGCTAGGAGCTCAACTGATCAGATTCAGTTGGCTCTTGAACTGGGAACGTGCCTAGACAACAGTCTGGAAGATCACTCTCACCGCCCTGGCTGTGAGGAGCAGCCTGAGGGATGGGGCAGGACCTGGACAGCACGCAGGCGGGTCTGGGTAAGTGGCTGCAACAGAAGGAGATGTGGGATCTGAACACATTCTACAAAAATAGTGGTAATGGAACCTTAATAAATGTGGGAGTTGTTAAAGAAAACAACGGAATGGAAACTCATGATTGTGATGATAAAGACGGGGAGGGCAGCGATGCTGATGCGGGGCTAAGATAATAGACTTTGTTACTAACATTTTACGTGGCAGGACTGGCAGTATAACTCTAGACTCATTCTGCAGGTGACCAGAGGTAGAAAACCCAGACTCGAAGATGACTTTTGGGGCACCACCAGCAGATGCCTGTGGCTGAAGCAGAAGATAGATGCTTCTCAAAGTTTCAGCCTCTCACAGATTGGCCACTGCACATTTCAAGTATCTATTTAACGTTGCCTGGAAATCGCCAAAGGTTTTACCGAGCACCGCTTCAACTTGTTTACTTTGCCCAAGTGACAAGTGAGAAACAGGATTAACCACTTGAGCTCCCCCCAAAATCACGTGCCATGCCAACAGGAAGGAGATGGTCTGAAGAGGCTTCCTCCCGCATCTATGTCACTTGTAACACACTCCTGGAGTGGAGTTCTCATCTAATTTGAGCAAGGAGACTCTCAGCCCTTGCTACACCAACTAAAACAGGAGTGTCACGCATGGTCCCTGGTCTCCAACTGAGTCCAGGTTGTGGATAGTTAATGACAGCCATAAATGGTCGAGCACATATGCTTTAGTCTAAAGATACTTTCAGACATGAACAACATCACTGCAGCCAGGGGGAGACTCCAGGAAGATGTGAGACTTGTGCCTGGCACTGAGGGGAAATCATATTCAAAACAGCAGAAAAAGTTTTCTTTTGTCTTTAAATTTGTCAATTTAAAAACTTGCTTACAAAAAAGTTTCAACAGAAATTTTCCAGTTGCGTGTGTTGTTGGCAAATCTGTGTGGATAAGCTGGCATATTAAGCTCTCCAGATGTGTTAGCTATACAATCTATGAAGATTGAAACTAGGTCCAATTTGCAATAATACAGATTATGCAGGACCATAAATTGATCTCATCATGGTTTTATAGAATGGGATTTCACAGCTAGAGTCACTGAGTAGGAGTCCATTCATTTAAAAAAATTAATTGAAGCAGTCAATCTTGGGGCATTTCTAGAACTCAGAAATACTAGCTCGATGGCTGTCCCACTTCCCCTCCTCTGAGCCTTCTGAGGGCTCCCTCTTTGCTTTCTGGGGTACATGTGTCTCTCCACATCCTCAGATTCAACCAACCACAGATAAAAAAATTTGAAAAAGAAACTCAAACAATTAAAAATAACACAAAAAACAAATATAGTATAACAACTATTTACTTAGCTTTTATTTTGTAGTAGGCATTACAAAGAATCTAGAGATGATTTAAAGTGTACAGGAGAGTATGTATATGTTACAGGCAAATACTACAACATTTTATATAAGAGACTGAGCGTCTTCAAATTTTAGTATTCTCCAGGGTCCTAGAACCAATCTCCTATGGGTACCAAGGAACGACTGAATTGTGACTTTCAAGGGGCTGTGAATCTATACAGATGTGTACATTTAGAGAGAGTTTAAGGTAGGGATGGTCTGGAGGAAGAAAAGTAGTGAAGGTAAATCAGGATTTCTTTCTGGTTTTAAAACATGCAATATCTTTCTCAATAGATCACATGATCTTTTCTCTGAAAAATGGCCAATATCTTTTAGATCAGTAGTGGACCACTTTTTAAGTGTGAATTTAGATCGGAACTGGACCACTTTTTAAGAAACGTTTTCCTGTTTCCTTCTGATTTTATTTTTTTATACCATGTGTGCAGGCATTATGCAAGTATGTGTATGTATGTAGATAGATTTAGTCATTGTCATAACCAGTGTCATGAGGCTTGCATTTCTCATTTCTAGGATAACCAACTCCAAATTCCTGGGCACCAGTGACAACCCTGTGGGTGACACAGCAGCTGTCCAGGACGTCCCTGCCCTTTTGCTGGCCTTAGCACCTCTCTACTAGGCTACATGCCCTCCTTCTTGGAGGCCCTTTCTGAATGATTCATTAATACCATTCCAGACCCTGTTTGGGGTCAAAATCCTTGTGAGAATCTACTGAACACTGTGGTACCCCTGGCTAAACAAATGCCCACGTGCAAACCTACACAAAAGCAGCAGACCTGTCAGTGAGCTCGCAGCCCCCTTGGAAGCTGCCATGCACCCCAGAAGATGCCAGGCCAGGGAGAGTCTCAACACGCAGAAGATCCCTAACAACTACGGGTCCCTGATCCTCTCTTTATTTACCAATGAGAGAGATTTGCGTTACTTCTTCAAACTTTCATTTGGTCTTTTCTAATATTTCCTTTTTCCCTTAAATAAAAGAGAAGTGGAAGGTCAGTGCACCCTCCAGGCACTGAGCCATCTGTCAGCCCATGTGCACTGGGGCCAACAGACTCCGGATCTGGACCAGGGCAGGCCGAGGTGGATTTACACACGGACTGAAGGAGGAGTGGATAGCATCTGTCTGTAGAGCCAAGGACGTGCCTTACCACAGATATTTACTAACGGCCCACAGAAATGATTTAAAACAACTTTGTGGTGAAGTATAATAACTCAGTCTATATACTCCCTGCCAGGCTGGCAGTGTCTCTGCTTCCAGTGGGAAACTCTAATGTCATTTATATCTCAGACCCCTATCGAGTTTCAAAATTTAATTTACTGGTAATAGAGTGAAAATATGTGGCACTTACTATTATTTTGGAAATGTCATCTGTACATTTATGAGAGTCAGTTCTTACACACACATACACATACCTGTTCTGCTTTTGTATTTCTCTCTCATGTGTATGTGGTGTCTTTCTGCGTGTGTGCGTGCATGCCAGTGGACACATGTATGTGTGGGGGCTGTGGACATGTGTGTGTGTGCATGTGGATATGTGTGTGTATCCTCATGTATACATGTGTGTGTAGGGGGTTGTATGCGTGGCATGGGTGGGTGGATGTGTATATGTGGCTGTACATGTGTATGTGTGTGTGGGACATGTGGCTGTGCACATGTGGGTGTATGTGTATATGTGTGGTGTGTGTATGTGGGTGTACATGTATACGTGGGGGGTTGTATGTGTGGCATGGGTGGGTGGGTGTTTACATGTGGGTGCACATGTGTATGTGTGTGGTGTGTTTGCAGTTGGGTGTACATGTGTATTGTGCAGGGTGTGTGTGCACACATGTATGTGTGCTTGCTGTGTGCATCAGAGAAGACATGGTCAATGATAGCTACACATGAGCATCACTTGTCTGCCTATAGTTACTATTTTGTAGAATAATAAAAGAACAAGGGTAAGAGAGGAGGAGAGTGCTGGATAGCTGCATTCTCATTTTCTAATTTTCTGTGTGTTCATGGAATTTTGTTCATGCCCATTTCCAGCTGGTCTCAGACCTGTGTATAAATGGTTCCTTTCTTCCTTACACCCCTTTGCTCCCTTTCCTTCCACCCCCCAAGATCCTATCTCTCCTCTGGCTTCCTTTTCTTCCTTAGCAATGAGCAATGCCTAGACCAAGAGTTACGTTCACCATTTGCAAGGAAAAGAAAGAACCTAAGAAGACAAGCAAGCAGGAAGAGAAGGATCAGAAAAAGAGAATAAGATGGAGCTGGAGAGGTAAGAAAGAGAAATGAGATAAATAGCGCTGCAAAGGAGTGAAAATGAAAGGAAGATGCAAATGGATAAGGGTTTCCTTTGGGGCTGATGAGAGTGTTCTAAAATTGTGGTGATGGTTGTACAACTCTGTGAATTCATTAAAAACCACTGAATGGCTGTGAATAACCACTTTAAATGAGTGAACTGCATTGTATTTGGATTATAATGTAAGAAAGTTGTCATTTTAATAAAAGTGACCTAGGATTTTAAAAAAAATTATTATTTTCTAAGCACAGTAGTCCCTGGGCCAACTTTATGCAGAGCAAAGCTTCTCTGCTAAGAACCCCACTTCAGCTCATGAAATCACTTGCATATTGAGGTTCCATGGCAGATGGCCTTTCCTTGTCACTAGAGATGGAGAATCCAAGAGGAAGCTGAAAATGTGAACGAGAGAGACAGAAGACAAGAAACAGCCCGCTGCAAAGGGTGTCTGCTCAGTCTCCCCGGTGTGTGAACTACTGAGTGTCTGCCCTTCTCTTCTGAGCGCTGGAACACATTTTATTTATTTATAATTAACAAAATTATATAGATGTATATACATACATATTTACTGGGCACAATATGATGTCTTCAAATATGGATACATTGGAGAATAACTCAATCTAGCTAATTAACATATGTATTACCTCTCATACTTTTTTTTGTGGTAATAACAATTAAAATCTACTCTCTTAGCAATTTTCAAGAATACAACACATTGTTATTAACTACAGTCAACATGTTATGCAATAGACCTTGACTTATTCCTGTAACTGAAACTTTGTGCCAACATCTCCGCAACCCCACCCAGTCCCCGGTAACCACCATCTCCGCAACCCCACCCAGTCCCCAGTAACCACCATCTCCGCAACCCCACCCAGTCCCTGGTAACCACCTTTCTACCGTCTGCTTCTATGAGTTCAACGTTTCTAGATCCTATAAAGTGAACTCATTCAGTATTTATCTTTCCTAAATAAATTTTATGAGGTGAAAATAGACAACTAACTAGTAGAGATGCCCACTTGCTTAACAAGGCTAAACAATTTCCTGACTACTACAAACACACACACACACATGCACACACATCAATGTGTAACTGAACTAATGACCTCAAGTCACTGTCAAAACAGTCCTGTTCCGTCTCTAAAATTATAGACTTTTAAACCTATTTTTAAAAGGAATTGATCCTAGCATTACATTCTTTGACAACTGAGGATCACATCTTTTCTCCATAGTTAGTCTACCTTCCAGTGAAATCTCTCCCTTTGCTGCATTGGCACGTCACACTGACTGACGAGGAAAGCAGATAAGCATGTCTTTTGAAGTATTCAAATTGAGTGCATCACAACTAGAGCCTGTAAGGAAGGCACAAAGATGCTGTGCGTATTCTTTGACTGCACAGAGGCGTCTTCCGGCTTACTCCCTACGTCTCCGCTTTGCTCTGTGTACACAGATCTGCAAATAACTAATCTCTGGATAAGCGCAGGATGTCCCTATTTTAAAATCTCTGCTCCGTATTCAGATTCTAAACCTGAAATGGAGAATACCCACTTTTTGTCTGAATCTCCAGCAATACTTAAAATGCAATAAAAGTGTAAGTTACATTTAAAATATGGCAGATATATACGACTCATTATTTGGAAGTTTAAAGAAGAATATAGTGTTTAGGATGTTATAGCTATATTTATAAAAAAAAAAAAAAGAAATTGGCTTTTGGAGAGGCAGTCTCTCCTCAATGGAATTCAAATTTAAATTAATGAAAGATAATCTTTAAGATGCATGATTGATACAATAGCTTCTTGTCAGTTCTTAGAACATTTAGAATTAATCAAATTATACAGCAAATTAGAGGGAGAAATTGCCTCTATAGTGTCCGGGAATGCACATGGTAAGTGATGAATTTTTCCATTAGTGTTAATGAGCTGTGCCTGGTTAACTCCCTGGCACATCGCAGAACAGAGCCCGTATCATCTGTCTTCCATATTTAATCCCATTTGTTTGTATACTGCATCTTTCACTCAGTGATTCCCAAAAAGCAATTTCAGGGATGATAACATTACAAGAAAATATGAAACTGGATATACTGATAACAAAAACAAAGAAGACGGACTGGAGTCTTGGGAAAAACAAAGATTAGGCTTCATGTGTTGTACACATCTAACTTGTATCTGATTAGTATTAAAGACTAACACATTCATTCATGGAAATGGGAATCGTATCTTCTGTTTTCAGAAGCTGTGATATAGAGGATAACAAAGACTGCAACAGAAGGTCTATTCAAAATAGTTTGAAAATGCTACATTGTATAACAAACCTGATAAAGTTCTGCAAACTGTGACACATCTATTAATTGGAGGCAAGTGTTGGCAAAAAAAAAAAAGCAAATAAAAACCAAAAAATAGCAACTTGTATTAATATAACACTTCACTTCCAAAATGCTGAAAGATTACACGGAATGATGTGACAGTGCCTCCTGTAGGCTCCTTTGAACGCTCTAAGTGTTCATTTTGCTTTATTTGGTAAATGCAGACAATGGAGAATGGAAGAAGTTTTCTCAAACGTTATTTACCGATTCACCTGATTCAAGATCACTGACCTGCTGCCTTCCTCTACTCCACTCCTAGGGTGCTTTTCTTTTCAGGTCCTGCTAATAATGGACAACTCAAAGATAACTTGAGTTCATGGCTATACTTACTTTTTCAAACACTGGATATTGAACGCCCAGTAACACTAATAATGAAACACAGTGTTTTAAGTTGCTCCAATATACACTTGCACAATGTTTGGAATTGTCCTCCATCTGGAATACAATGTCATCACTGATGTTTCTCCACAGTCTACCTACCTGGAGATTAAGACCTAATCCAAATGAAATCCTTCCCTCCCTTCCTTTCTCCTTTTGCTTTCTTCCAAAAATATTAATTGAACACTTACTAGATGCAAAGAACTGTTGTAGGCATTGGAGATACCATGGTGAGCTACACACACACACACACAAACAACACACAGACACACACACACAGACATCTACATAAAATAAGATTAATGTGTAAAATACATATTTCAGATGACAGTGAGTAAAGCAGGGAGAAGCATGCCCATGCTCCTGTGTGTGCCAACAGCTTCACTGAAGGAACTTGAAGGAGATAAGAGCAGGGCCAGGCCTCCCTTCTGCCAATAAACAGCCCTTCCCTGCCACCTTCTTACTTAATGCAGTTGGCCGACTCCACTAATATGCCACAGTGACCATCACTTCCTCTAGGAAGCTTTCTGTCACTACTCCACTTCAAATAAACCTCTCCCTCCTTAGTACTAAAACCCTGGGTATCTTTTTCTGTGCTTCTCCTAAAATACTCATGATTTGCTCTTTTGTATTAAGTCATCTGTATTCATATATTTTGTATACTTTCAACATAACTATACCAGCTCCTTGATAGTATGTATAATCCCTTTATCATTTCCTGTAGATTCTTTCATAGTGCTTTGGACACAGCAATATTTCAACCAATGTTTCCAGAATAAATAATCAGTCAAGAATATCAGTGAAGCAAAATTGCATTTCCAGAATTGCATCACTCCTTGCTCAATATCTGCCATTTGATTTATCTGAAACCTTTCTTCCCTTATTTGTTTCTTAATATTAGGATTCTCAAATCTATTTTTCAAAAAAGCTTACGAAAGCTCTCTTAGTGGTTTCCATCCACAGGTGTGCCAGGCACTCTGTGAGGATGCAGGACCCAGTTATGGTCACTACATACTGCTGCCTTCAGTGTTGGAGGAGGATGAGTCAAAGGATACCTGCAAAGGTGGAGCAGGTTCACTTGGGGGTGGAGACACAGTGCTTTAGGAAACAAAGGAGGTAACACAGAACACGGCGGAGGAGCAGCCGTGGAAACCTGATAATTGATGTGTACATTGTGTTATAATGGGTGGGGTTCACCAAGTGAAGTGTCAGTGAGATTGGGACAGTGACAGGCTCTTCACCAGCCAGAGAAGCAAGCTCATTGTGAAGGAGATGGCGTGTAGCACATGCCAGAGCTTAAGTGCAGCTACAGTGTCAACGGGCCTTAAAAGCCGTTTGGATGGCTGTTTGAGAAATGGGCAGAGACACTGGGAGGTGCTTAAAGCAGAGCGGTGGGACAGGGAGATTCACACTTGGGAGTGACTGGTCTAACTGCAGTGAGGTAAACAATCTGGTGGCCCAGTGAGGAGGGTGCTGAGTGATTCAGGAGAACGGGCGTGAACTACATCACTGGTACGTATGGCGACAAAGAGGCAAATCTGGAAGAATTTAGTCATAATCAGAATCTACTGACAAGACTGGATGATTCACCATCAGGGGTAAGAGAGGGAATGGGTTAAGAATGACATCTCACTTTACAAGCTTCATAACTGGACACATGATTATACCCACCCCACCCATTTGGGTGGAGGGAATGAGTTCGGCTTTGAATATGAGAAGCCAGCAACTACCTACAAGGCGATGCTCATTGGGCAGTTCAATACATGGGTCTCTGTTCAAGGCAGCCTGTGGCAGAGGTGTCTATCAGAAGCCATGCACATTTAAATGTATCTGCAGCCATGGTCAAAATGAAACCATGGGAAGACTCAAGGAGGGTTTACAGAGTAAGCATGGCAGGAATTAGTCTTCATCCTTCATGAGCATTAGAATCGCTCAGAGAACTTTAGAGTTAGCATGGCCACAAAGTGGTCTTCAGACCTGTGCACATTAGAGCCACCCAGAGAACTTTAAAGCAACCTCTGTATCTGGGCTCCACCCCAAGTCAATACAGTCAGATGCCGTGGGAGGTGGGGCCCAGGCCTCTGTTTGCTCGGTGTGGTGCTTGTGATCCCATGCACAGCCAGTGTGAGGAACCTCTGCATGGGGTGGGCAGAGAGGAGGACCAGGAAGAACCCTGAGCAACAGCATCTTGGGAGTGGGTCCAGTGGGATAAGGCAGACTAAAGAGCAAGAGAGAAGGACAAGAGAAGGCAAGATCCTGGAAACCAGGACAGAGATGCTGTAACAGCTAAAGTGGTAGTGGAACTGGAACAAAATCAACACCAACAGTGTCGCAGAAGAGCAGGACATAAAGGGGTTTTAAAAGGACCACAGGGTTCAGCAACAAGGAGGCTCAAGGTGACCTGGCCAGAGCTAGGAGTGGCAATGTAACCAGAGTCATGTGACAGGGCTCCAAGAAGTGCTGGGGGCATGGGAACGGGAGGACAGGCCATCCCTCTGTCCCTCTAGGATGTGTTATGTTGTTGTTGTTGTTGTTGTTGTTTTGAGATGGAGCCTCACTCTTTAGCCCAGGCTGGAGTGCAGTGGCATGATCTCAGCTCACGGCAACCTCCGCCTCCTGGGTTCAAGCAATGCTCCTGCCTCAGCCTCCCAATTATCTAGGATTACCGGCGTGCACCACCACGCCCAGCTAATTTTTGTATATTTAGTAGAGACGGGGTTTTGCCCTGTTGGTCAGGCTGGTCTCAAATTCCTGACTTCTGGTGATCTACCCGCCTCGGCCTCCCAAAGTGCTGGGATTACAGGCGTGAGTCACCATGCCCAGGCACAAAAGTTACCTTGAATTAGAAAAAAATTGTCTGTTTTTTAGAGATTTGGGCATGATTAAATTTTTATTTTTTGCTGGATATATCCCATATTAAAAGGCATAATACATATGTATGCTGTTTATAACATAATTATAAAGCAAATACCTGTGTAGCCAGAATCACGGTCAAGAAACTATTTCCAGTCTTACAAAACCTCCATCTGCCTTTCAAACCCTGTGTTGACCTTTGCTCGGTCACTTCTTTGCTTTCATTCATACTATTACCATCTACGCATGTATCCCTATGCAACACTGCTTAGTTTTGTGGGTTCCAGAATTTCTTATCCTTTGCATTACACTCTATGTATTATTTTGGTGTTACAGTATTTTTCACACAACGTGATGTTTGTGAGATCCACGCACGTTGTTGTGTCTGGCTGCAGTTTATTCCTTTGCATGGCTGCATAGTTTTCCTTTGGATAAATCTACTCAGAGATGTTTAGATCTTGTGGAAGATTCCCTTAGAAACGAAGAGACTGAGGGTCAATAAGCGGGACTAATTTATAGACAGGTGACTGACAAAGGCGGGGTGAGGTCAGAGACTGGCATGAAACAGAACGAAGGACTTGTTTTTGTCCTGCCAGGATGAGAGAGTTATGATTGGATGGCAATTATTTTTTCAGCAAAGTTGGAGCTGTGGTCTGTCTTGTGAAGTGGGAAAGGGAAAGAACACAGAAATTCTGCAAAATAGCTACTGTAAGGGAAGTTAAGAGACTTCCCAGAGAGAGCTGAGGCCCGAGCAGAGCCACACAACATGGCTCTAAGCTGCCAACAGCAACTAATTTGAGTGGATAATTCCCTCAGGCAGCCATCAGCATCCCATCTTTGGTAGGAGGGCAGGAGGATGGGAAAAGCTGTGAAACTGGTGGAGTTAAAGAATGTAAGTTCAAATGATGAGTCTGCTACTTACTAGGAACCAGCAAGATAGCTGATCCCTCTGAACCTGTTTCCTCATCTAAAGAATTGGAGATAAGACCTGTTGTAAAACGTTTGTGGTGGTAAGTATAGTGTCCTATGTCAAAATCTTGACACATAACAGAAACCCAATATTTGAAGTATTAAAAAAACATTCTTAGTGGATCATTAACAATAAAACCACAATGTCATGGTTAGTAATGACATATTCTTAATATTCACATATTGGACTAATGCTGAATAAACTCACAGAAAGAATTTCCAATTCTCTGTATTAATAACACAAGATGGAAATGCCAGCCCTTATGTTTACTACATCAAATGTGCCATGAAGGCCACCCATCAACCACAGGTTCAGGTGCCTGAGAACACAGCCAGGCTGAACATACTCAGGCCGCACTCCCAACCTCTGATCTCTGAGGGTAAAAGGTTACAAAGGCTCAGAACCAAGTTGTAGAGGCTCCTGTCACCTCCTCTGCCCCATCTGTGGCCTCTTCCCCATGCCCCATTATCACCACCCAACCCCAAGCTCCAGGTATTTGAAACTACATGCAAACTCTCTCTGTCTCTCAAACACACACACATACACACACACACACACACACACACACTTGCTCTGTCTCAGCTACTCCCTTTTGCTGGAATATCCCTCCTATCCCCCTTTGTTTGGTTAAATCTTACTCATCCTTAAGGACTCGTCAAAGATACCACCTTTTCCCAGAAACTTTTCTAGAAATCCCTCAACTGGATACAGAGATGCTCACATGACCACCTATGGCTCTCAAAACATACCTTTCTGCATCACTGAATTAACTTTCTAGGTATCACTCATCTCCTTCCCTGACTGAGCTTCCAGATACAGAGATAGATCTTACACTTAGCACAGTGCTGGATGCCTAAGGACATTCAATACACGCTTGTTCAGTGAAAGAACAAAAACTCTGAGAAAAGGAGGGAACATAAACCATTTCCAGGTGATATAGTTTTGCTGAAGACTTAAGCACGTATTTTTATTGAAGATATTAATGCAAACTCTTTTACTTTTTCACCAATCTTAAGTTTCTACAGTGTTTTTCTCTAAAGTACCTAGCTAGCGCTTCTACTCAGAAGAAACCCCTAAAAACACAACATAAACATTGTATTAACTACTTATGTGACCTTATTTTAAAACACTGGTAAGTAACAACAAAAGGGGTTAACTAAATGAACATTAAATGTTTTATTCTTTCAGGGGCTTGCAGTGTGTTTGCATATATTATAGAAAAACAGTACTTTGATCCTTTGGCCCAAATGCTCATATCAAGGTAAAATCACATACTTCAATTTAGCCAGAACTTTCTAATAGATTTGGCACAGGTTTTTTTTGTTTTTTGTTTTTTTTCTTACTAGAACAGTATTCCTCCCTTCAAAGAGCTTCCTTTGCAAGGCTGAGCTCCACTTCGGCTGGGTGGCTCACAGCCAGCTCATCCCCGAATTTCCACCAGTTATTAACCATTACAATTATGCCAAATCACAGGTAGTGAAAGAGAGAGCACTGGTTTATTGGCCATCAGCTGCTGACTTGATTTTTCAGAAATATGACAGCCAGGAACACTGTACTAAAATCCTTAGCACTTATCTCTGCGAACAAAAATTAGGAGCTGTTTGGAGCCACTGTCAAAAGGAACCATGAAAATGCAAACAGCTGACCAATTGCAGATGGCACCTAAATGCTGGGCACAGTATAACACAGAGATTTTCCTTGTGCCCAGGATTGTAACATCAGTTTGCTGCTTAACACAACATGGTTTTTAATCCTTTTTAAAAAGTCTTTTTTAGTGTTTGTGAATTAGAAGCAAAGAATTCTTAGATAAACGTGTGGGTGGTAGGCATGAGAGAAAGAGGCAGGGTGTTAGGCTTGAATGCGTATGGATCACTGTTCAGGAAATACTCAAAATAGGGATATCTGCTATTTTATTCCCCCAAAGATTTGTATGATCTATTTTGTAATCTAGTTTAAACAGTAAAGAAGCCAGGTCTAAGGAACACCATTTGATAGAAGACCACAGCTCTCTCATGTATGTGGAGGCGTATGTGTCCCAGGTTTAATTTGAGGGAAAAGAACAGGATTTTTTCTGTTATGTCTGATATGTCTCTCTGCAAGACCCGTTGTCTCACAGAAAGAAACATCATTTCTCTACCCTAGTTCTGCATATATGTCTGGGAATTTGAGAAAGAGTATCAGATGAGTAGTCAGAAGACTAAAAGCTAAGCATAAAGGAAGCAAAAACAGACCAACAACTGGGTAACACGCCTCCAGAACACGAGGCTGAAAAGCAACATCTCCTAATTCCTAATTCAGGGAAATTTAAACATTTCACTCTGTTCTATTAGTTCACTTTCAATCCATGACAGAGACGTGCAAAGCAGACTGAAGCCCAAGCTGAGTCCTACGGACTGTGAAACACCACTGAGGGCCTGAAACAGCACAGATGTGTTTTCAACCTCACTAAACTGTGCAACACTTGGTCCTCCCAGGTCAGTCTCGGAACTGGCCACATGCCTCCCAAGGCAGTCTACAAGCCCAGGGGCCCGGGGCCTGCTTGCTAACGGCCTTTACACCGGTCATCACTGTTTCCTCTGGAGTGTCATGAGGTGGCTACGGAAAGGGAAGGAAGACTGGATGGCCCCTCCCAGCTTGGTGTTACTAACCTAATACATCAGACTGTTGCCTGGGCTGCAAGGGCCGGCTTGTGGAGAAACTTGTGAGTAATGTTAGGAAGGCTACTCTGATTTTCTTGAGGTCATTTTTGTTTGAAAAGCTTTTAAAAATTGAAGTAGAACTTAATATAGAGTGCCCAGAATGTAGGTGAGCTTCTTCACAACTGACCATGCTCCTAGAACAACCACCAGGTCAGAAAACAGAACATAAACCCAGAGGCCCCTCCACGCCTCTTCTTCCAGTCACTCCCTGTAGGGGTAACCACAAGGCTGACTCTTAATACTTAAGAGACCCATGTGTCCTGCTTCTGTACCTTATATGAATGGTGTCATTCAGTATTTCCTATTGGTGTTCAGCCTCTTTCAATGAGCTTTGCACCTGTGAGCTTCATCCAGGTTGTGTGTAGATAGAGCCACTCATTCTCAATGCAGTACAGCGTCCCACTGTGTGAATGGGACATAATTTATTTATGCACTGTTGATGGGTGCTTGGGTAGATTCAGGTAGGAGCTATTATAAATAGCGCTGCTACGAACATTCTGGTACATGTCTTTTAGTGAGCTGACGCACATACTTCTTGGACATATGACTAGGAATAGGATTGCTATATTTCTTGAAGTTATTTTTGGCATTTACTACATAATTGATGTTTACAACATTCTATAAAAAAGCCCCAAGGTCAAGTCTCCATTAATTACACACAGAATTATCTGTTGTCCATTCATTCTTGAACTTTCTGCAGCATGTACTATTATAACTGAGGTCAATGCCACTCTATTTATTTTAGTAAGCAGCATGATCGTTTACAGATGCACAGTACCACATTATTTACTTTGGTTTTTTGCCCTGGCATTTCTAACGCAATCCTAAATCACCCTCCACCTCAGCTACTGCTATCAAGAATAAATTAAGAAATTTCAGTAATCACAACTAGTTCTTATAAATAGGCGATGCACCTCTTCCATCTGGCCCCACATAAAGATAGGCAAGTGAATATGAAATCTGACATGTGCAGGCACTGAATTATAATAACAGAAATTGGAATATGATGCTATAATTATCATATCATCAAAATGAGAATGAGACAAAGGGATAATTAAAATCATCATACCCAGCTTAATATTTTCATAACTAAAGCTTTTATTCCAGATTGCTGATTTGCAAGTTTCTTATTGATATTTCATGTCTTACAAGGAGCACTTTCATAGCCTTACACACCAAAGGGGAAGCAGACATTAAGGTAGCTGTTGCTTCTTTATTTTTTTAAATAAATTCTAACAACTACCATTGTTTCCCCGTGTGTGTGTGTGTGTGTGTGTGTATGTATTTTGGAGTTGCGAATCAAAAGTTCATGGTTTGAAAAGAACTCTAAGGATCATTATGTCTTGGCCTTGTCTCACGTGAGAAAACTGTTCTTAACAGTTTCCTTAACGGCTGATTATCCAGAGGTAGTAGGTTTGTGTGTCATTTAGGATCAATTTCCCTTTCTGACCTAAAATCTTCCTAATCTACAAGTGAGAGGCATCATTTCAACTACCACTCCAGTTCTGAATATACATCTGGGAATAGGAGAAAGAGTATCAGATGAGTAGTTAGAAGACATTTAATTTAAAATCAGCTCTACCACTTATGAGTTGTGCAGTGATGGGAAGACACTATCTGTTCAAGGCTCACTTTTTAAATTCATAAAGTAGAAATAATAAAACTTACATCATAGGGCTGCTCTGTGTATTAAATAATATATGTGAAAACATTCTGTTAGTGGTTAAATGATACACAAATATAGCATATTATTATGATTGTTATTATTAACTTGTACAATAGACACTTTCCAAAGGAAAAAACATCAACATTCAAACTTTGAATCAAATTTTGCCCATCCTATTGTCTACACTACAAGTAACTTCCAAAAATAAGTTGTACTATCAACTTGATATGATTTGGTTGTGTCCCCACCCAAATCTCATCTTGAATTCCCACGTGTTGTGGGAGGGACCCAGTGGAAGCTAATTGAATCATGGGAGCAGGTCTTTACCGTGCTGTTCTCATGAGAGTGAATAGGTCTCATGAGATCTGATGGTAACATAAGAGGGAGTTTCCCTGCACAACCTCTCTTTTTGCCTGCCACCATCCATGTAAGACATGACTTGCTCCTCCTTGCCTTCCACCATGATTGTGAGGCCTCCCCAGTCATGTGGAACTGTAAGTCCAATTAAACCCTCTTTCTTTTGTAAATTGCACAGTCTTGGGTATGTCTTTATCAGCAGCATGAAAATGGACTAATACACAACCTTATCCTCATTCATAAAAGGAAGATTGGCCATGGCCATGTTATCTCTTTGAATTATAGCCATTGTCTTTAAAGAATGGTATTTATCCAAAAATTTAAGAAAACAGAATCTCCATGAGAATTATATCTTTAAATCTAACTTATAGGTTTATAGTATACATGCAATATACTATCAATACATGGTAGCAGGAGACTTTGTTATCATAGTCTATAACCATGAAACTATAGAAAGTGACAAACTTCCTAAACTTAGGAATGTTATTTCTTAGAAAAAAATAATCAATTTTAATTCACATTACAGTTTTCCATGTATTCAGATTAACTAGGATACATTCTTAAACAATTTCAGTAATTCCAAGAAATCACAGCATGTTAATTAAAAGATTGTATTTTCTTTTTTCCTGTGTCTAGTAGACAATGGAACAGTCATTAATCTTGATTCTTAAGGCATCTTTAGGAAAGGGGGTTATTCTAACCCAGTTCCTGCTGCTAGCAATAGCTTTGCAATTATGGGCCTTATATTTGGAATACAGATCCTGGACTCATGATATTCACATTTTATTAAACAGCGAAATGCACATATGAATAAGTTTCTTGCAACTGGAAAAAGTCCTGTCCAGGCAGTATGCTGTTGATCTTAGAGAGTTATGTTGTGATGTATCTCTTAAACAATATTGATAAGGTTTGGCTGTTTCCCCACCCAATCTAATCTTGAATTGCAGCTCCCATAATCCCCACATATCATGGGAGGGACCAGGTAGGAGGAAACTGAATCATGGGGGCAGGTCTTTCCTGTGCTGTTCTTATGATAGTGAATAATTCTCATGAGATCTGATGGTTTTATAAAGGGTTGTTACCCTGCACATGCTCTCTTGCCAGCCACCATGTAAGATGTGTCTTTGCTACTCCTTTGCCTTCCACCATGATTGTGAGGCCTCCCCAGCCATGTGCAACTGAGTCCATTAAACCTCTTTTTCTTTACAAATTATTCAGTCTTGGGTATGTCTTTATTAGCAGCATGAGAACAGACTAATACGAATATCACAGATATTTTAACTAAAAACGAAGTAAGAAATCACCTAATCCAATCATCTTGTTTTGCAGATAAAGAAACCAAGGCCCAGAGATTATGTGAATTTGTCCTTTGTCCTACTACCTGGCATTACAAGGGTTATTCTTAAGTTACTTTTAGTTAAGGGCTAGGCCCACTTGAAACTGTTTTCACTTTGAAAAAAATCAGTGAAGACATGACAGTTTCCATTCCAGGGATGTTTATGTGTTAGGATCAACCAGTGTATGAACTCCTTGGGGTAAAGACTTTGTAACTGCCATCATTCCATCATTCCAGGTGTAAAGAAGGCCCACATCAGGCTGGTAAATGCTGATGAAGATGGTAAGAACAAAGGCCAGGAAAGCTGCCCAGGAGGCATAAGGCAGTCACCACATGAAAACATCTCAGTGGAGGGATGAGAGATCAAATTAGCAATTTAGAACATTCATTGAAGTGATTTTCCTAGTACTCAGAGGGACAGGATGAAGAATGGAAAATGATGAGAGAAAAGATGAGAGTCACAAGGGATAGATGTAGAGGATCCAATATCATTTGATAGAAATTCTAGAGAAAATGTATCTGGAATAGACATAGATGTTGAAAAAATACTCAGAGAAAAAAATGCTCTCATACAAAGGAGGACGTTAGCCTCAAACTGAAGAAACAGTATTAGAGGTAAATTTAATGAAAAGAAAACTATGTGTAGACATATATAGGGGCATTTTAAATTATATATACAGTATACACACCAATACATGCAGTATACTATCAATACATGGTAGTAGGAGACTTTGTTATCATGGTAAAAACTAGAAGATGATAGCAAGCAACAGGACAGAGCTCTGAAAGAAAAAGGTCTGGGCTTAAACACCTGTCTCCCATCAAATTGCTTTCAAGGGTGAAATGCATTTTCTTACATGCAAAGATTTTAAATGTAATATGAAGGCACCTAGACAAATCAAAACAACTCTTGAAGTGTGCTAGAACAAGGAATAAAGGAAATTAAGTAAAGAAATAAGGAGGAAACTGAGGCTGGAAAGGATGAGAGATTACCACTGGAATCAGTAAAGGTGCATGGTAGATTTAAATTTTAAATTGCAAAATTCATTTGGGTCCTTTTTTTTTTTTCTTTTCTTTCCACGAGTTGATCTCTATCGTTTTAAAAATGGAAGGAAAAAAAGAGTGAGGTATGTATCCTCAAATCTAATGAACACAACTAGATATACTGAATTAGGAAAAGAAAAAGATAAATATTTAGCATTTCCTCTTTCCCAAAAGAAAGCCAAAGATTAATGTTCTCTAATGACTTTGATAAGTAAGTAAATGCAGGTTTAGAAATGCATCTGAAAAAAAATTAGAATAACCAATAGAATAATGGAAAACATTTGGGTGGATAGATGCCCTTACTTCTAAACTGGAAGTTATTAACAACATGTGGAAGGAAGGAAGGAAGGAAAGAAGGAAGGAAGGAAGGAAGGAAGGAAGGAAGGAAGGAAGGAAGGAAGGAAGGAAGGAAGGAAGGAAGGAAGGAAGGAAGGTCCCCTCCTTTGTCCTACCACTAGCAGCAAGAACACAACAAAAGATACAAAATATTTAAGGCATAAAGCAAGTTGGCATATGTACAGTTTATGTTATACTTTTAACAAAAATTGCAAATAGGTTAAACTCTCTCATCAACAGGGAAAGGTTATTGGATGAGATTTTAATTCTTTTTAAAAAATGTTTTTGTTAATAAAATAATTTTTGTTCTGTTTTGTTCTTTTGGAGACAGGTTCTCATTCTGTTACCCAGGCTGGAGTATAGTGACGTGATCTTGGCTCACTGCAGCGTCGACCTCCTGGGCTTCGGTGATCCTCCCCCTCAGCCTGCTGAGTAGTTAGGACTACAGGCACACATCACCACACACTACTAATGTTATTTATTTTTTGCAGAGATGAGGTCTTACTATGCTGTCGAGGCTGGTCTTGAACTGCTGGGCTCAAGCAATCCTCCTGCCTTGGCCTCCCAAAGTGTTGGAATTACACGTGAGCCACTGTGCCTGGCCTTCTTTTTAAGACAGTTACAGATATACTTTTCACAAAAAGCATACCTAAATAAAATACCATGTAAGGCTAAAAATAGAACAGACAAATAATTTTCGAACAGCCACATGCACAGCCATGAATTTTGTTTGGCACTATTAATGTGAGACAAAGAAGCAGCCAAGGGAAAATACAGGACTAACAGTCATTTCTAACTAACATAGAATCCAGACCAAAGACACAACAGTATTAAAATTTATGGACCAAATAATATAATATGTGCTCAATGTAACTCGGGAATTTTTAACAACACAGGAAACTATTTTATAGTTTATTGAAAGACAAATGACAAAAAAAATCTGTATATTCTGTCTGATTCTACCCATGAAAAAATTTATATGTATATATGTGGAAAAAAACAAAAAAGACACAGATTGAAGGCATATAACATAGTAGTTGGATTACGGGATTATGAGTGGTTTTTATTTATTTTTAAATGCTTCTTTATTATTGTCTAAATTTTCAGTATTGACCATAGACTAATCTTGTAATAAAATGGTATCATTTTAAAATAATGTATAATTGCAGTATTTCTAACTTTTCAAAGAGAATGAATTTTCTTTGTTTATATTTTACTCTGATTTTGGTTCTCAAGGTGACTTAAAATTACCAGATTTCATCATTTCAGCTTCTCCTTAATCAATGTACTGCTCTTCTCACACAGAAATAAACCAAAGCCGTATCTGCTTTCCTCATAAGGATACAGTTCCTACAACATTGGCAATTTATGTAATTCAGAATGTCGCACTTAATAAAATCCTTAGAATGCATCAAATAATATAGTACCTTTGGAAATCAGTGCTGTAGTTGCTACAAAATTAAGCATTTCATATGTAATTTTTTCTTGAAGAATTTAGAAAAAATCATTGAATTCTCACATAATTATTTCCCAGTTCAGTAAAATCAGACCTATACATTAACCTTGAAGAATTTTATAGTAATGGATAGAACTGATTTAAAGACCTGTAACTGATCTTTTGGTACATTGTCAATGTTTTTACTAAATTGGGTAATTAATCATGTCATTCTGAGAATTAAAAAGTTCTTTAAAATCAGATACTCTTTTTCCTTTTGCTTATGAAAGTAAAAATACATCTGCAAGTTTATTTTTAAATTTCCACCCAGTTCAATTTCACTGTGTGGTAACATGATGTCAAGGAAAATGACAGACCAAGTGACAAAGGAATCAGATAGATGTAAGCACATGTCACTGAGGTGGTTTCCCGGCATGATAAAAATTTTAACTGAAGGTGACACTAAATTAAGAAAAAAATTAAAGCTGTGCCTTTGGGAACCCTTTTGAACATAGTGTTTCAATCAGCCACTGTAAATTCACAAAATTTACAGAGCCAAACTAAACACAAAGTAAATTTATGAGAGCTTTTACTTTCTATATCAAGCTTGTCCAACTTGCGGCCCATGGGCTGCATGTGGCCTAAGATGGCTTTGAATGCAGTCCAAGACAAAGTCATAAGCTTTCTTAAAACATTATAAATGATGAATTCCTTTTAGCTCATCAGCTATCGTTAGTGGTAGTATATTTTGTGCATGGCCCAAGACAATGCTTCTTCTTCCAGTGTGGCCCAGAGAAGTCAAAAAAATGGACACCCCTGTTCTACACGATGACCGTGCTATTGCGATGACTTAGAACAACTAGAGAGAATAAGAAATAAAACCATAAACTATTAGCTGAATTATTATTTGGTAGGTAAACAAAGTTTTAAGAATAAGTTAGAGAACACATAGCAGATTGGAAAATGGAATTCATCCTTTGTCCTTGCGAATAAATCCTTTCTCTCCCTACTAAAATAGCAATAAATGAATAAAAGAGTATGAATTCATAAAGACAAAGCACGATGCTGGCAGATGAGAAAAGTGAACACATTTTTGAAGACAGAAAACAGATAAGCTGAGAGCCAAGAGTCTGCAGATAGAGGATGCTATAAAAACACACCAGGAAAAGTTTGGAACAGTCTTCTTCGATGGAAGTAACTTTCTTACTCAAAGGATAAGGTCTCCTGACAGTGGTAGAGGGGAGGCTCCTCTGCAGCATGCCTGGGCCCTGCCGGCCACCCCTCCCAGGAGTTCACCATTGGTGGACTCCAGCAGTGCACACAAAGCCTCACACCAGAGTTTTTTGGTGTCTCACTCTAAAAATTTGAGAAATTTTTAGAATTTGAGAAATGCCTTTAATATAATGGGAAGAAGTCAACCAGCCTAACCAAAAACAAATCAAAACAAAAAGATTGGGGAAAAAAAAGAGTCAATGCAGGGAGCAGAAAAAACAACTCCAAACATTATCAGAGAGGTAAGAAAAGCTACACAATCTATCCAGCAAGAACAGGTTACAATCAAGAGCAAATCAGAAAACAAGAATGTATTCTCAGAAACTGAAAAAAAAAACACAGTATAATCAAAAACTTCAACTGAAGGATTAGAAGACAAACTTGAGGAAATATTTCATAAAAGAGAATAAAATACAAGGAGTGAAAAAGTTCTGAGCATCAGCTGAGGAAAGCAAACAGAGCAAATAGAAAAGAGAGTATTATTGAGAAATAAAATGAGAACACCTCCCAGAAATAAAAGAGGTGAGTTTCCGGATTGAAACAATGAATGGACAAAAGGCCAATTTCAAATCACCAGGGATAAATAAAAAATCTCTAAAAATGCCCAGGGAAGTGCAGTTCTTGCAGAGGGGAGGGGAGTGACATGATGTAGTGTGGGAAGAGGAACAATCCCATGGGTGGATTTAAATTTGAACGAAAGCGGACTCCTCAACAACAAAACAGTTAACATAACATGGAATGATGCCTTCAATATTCTGAAGGAAAAGGATTTCCAACTGGAATTCTACCCATGGCTGAGGAGACACACAAGCTATTTTAGTTAGAAAAGTAACTCCCTCCCACAAACTCTATCCCAAAAAGTCAGGAAATGAAAAACATAAATTGGTGAAAAGAATTCTCCAAGCCAGGAATAGAAGCTCTAAGGAAAGGGAGATAAAGGGAATTCCAAGATGGAGGAAAGACCTGGAAGGCAGCTGTGCAGCAGGTCTGGAGAGAAAGCAGTTCAGATGGAGGAAGGGCAGAGGGCTATCTGTGGGGTGAGAGGGGGATTAATGGACTCTGATGTGTCTGACTGTAGCTGAGTCAAAAGCCAGATGGAGAAGTTTGTATTTTTAGGTCACATTGTGATACAACCAGAGGGTGTTCAGTCAAAGCCAATCCAACAGGTAGGAGGATGGCTGAGGAAATGTTTTCCTTGAATGGGAAAGGCTACTTCCAAGTATGACAAGAGATACATGCCTAAGAGATCAGGGGCCCGAAGGGGTTCTCACAGGCTTCCATTAAAAAGAAGGTCAATGATGCAAAACCAACCATTACATGTAAAGTCAGAGCAACAGAACAAGAATTCCAAGAGCTGCACCTCTAGTTCCTTCCAGAACGGGTGTCTTAAGTCTCAGAATAATGCCTGGACCGTCCAAAACAGTTTATCAGCTATACATGTACTTATTGTTTTACTGTTGTAGTATTATTGTTTTGTTCCAAAATATCAATGCATGGATGCTCTTAACAATTTACTGGAATTTTATATGTGTGTGTGTGTGTGTGTGTGTGTCTGTGTTCCAATTCACTCATGTAATCATTCAGTTTGATATTTCTTTCCCTTTGTAATCATTTTTAAAAATTTGTATACCTTTTTGAGTTGAAAGTTGAATTAGTTCTCTTTCATTCTTTCTTACTGAGTAAGGTATAGATTTCTCTCTGAACATATGTACTATGATATCCTAAAAGTTTATCTCTTCAGTGTTCTCATTATACTCAGTCTAGATTTTCTGAGATTCAGGTCTGGGTTCTCCTTTGATCCCATGATTGCTTAAGTGATAGTTATAAATGTTTTTGCATTTGTTCTAGGTGACTGGATTTTTTTTCAACAATTTCTTATTTCATTGCATTTTGATCAAAGAATAGGTTTGATGTTTTGTTTTGAGAATTCACTGAGCTGTGTATGGCTTAACAGTAGAGTTTTGAAAAGTGCTTTTGGGTAGATTTATTCTGTTTTCAACTTGATGTGTATCTTTAGTCACTCTTCCTCCTTTTCTTAAATCATGTTATTCAGATTCTGTATATTCTTATATCTGTTTTGCCTGTTTACTCCATCACTCTCTGAAATGAGTAAAGTCTCCTTATATTATTTTATTTCTCGTTATATTTTCTGCCATTATACTTTCCAAAACATGGTATTATACCCTTTAGTGAATAAAGACTATGTCTGTTTGAGTCTCATCATAAAATTGAATCTTTTGTAGTGCAAAGAGCTCTCATTTACAGATGAAGAAATAAAGTTAGGAATAGTGGGGCGATGTGCCTCCTGCTACAGAGCGAGTGGTCAGTCTGGATGTCCAGTTCTGGTGAGTTCCAGGCCTTGAACATGACTAGTGAGACTGACACCCTCCACCCGCCACACACACACTTACTCACAAAGGGGAACAGATGTGAAAAGAAGAAAACATCTAAAATAATTTCCATCATTATTTTTGAGCCGACAGAACAATTCCAGGTAAACCCTGAATAGAGGGTGAGTTCTCCTATAAGTTTCCACTAAGAGCACCCAAAAATATCTTAGATTTATCTGATACCCCCAACCCCCACTTCTGAGCAGCAAATGCTCCTCTTCTATTTCTTTGCATTGTTTAAGGTTTGACACTTCAGCCACATATGCTGTGCCCTGTGTCCCACACAGGAGTTCTGGGGCAAGAGGCCTTCACATTGTAACAATATCTGGCTCTCAAAGTAAATAATATAATCATTGGTTCCTAAATAAATTACCTGTGTATGTTTTATGACACAGAGTTAGATCAAGTCTTCTGGAGACTGTGTTCTACTCATCTGGGGGAAAAAAAAATTTCACATCTAATCCTGGACCTTGGCTCAAAAGTAAATTTACATCTTGTAGTCCCAATATTGTCATCTCTAAATATTCCTATGTTAACAAATACACCTACTTCACTTTATTCCCTATGTAAATTCATGCAAATAAAATGTAAATTGTGTGATAATTGTGTGCCCAAAGTCCTATTTTCATACAGATAAGAACTGATGCAATTTATTTCAAATAATTTATCCATATTCTACATGAATTCCATACAAGTTTGAGTATTATTGCTAACACCCCTGACTATTTTAATAAAAGCTAAAATAAACCTATCTAACATCCATCTAAAAAGGACACCCAGGGTCCACCTCGTCTATTAAAGTGAGGTATTATTTTCAAATGTCGTTAGTGATATCTTGATGTCATCGTCCTCCTTGTCAGCTGTAGAAAATAAGATGCTGACAACTTATTTTAAGAATACTGTTTACTTCCTTTCAAAACACCAAGGCTTCAATATCAGAATCAGAAATTCTGATTTGAAATGGTAAAAACAACATTCTACTTGCAAGCACTCCACTGCCTGGGAGCATTTTCTAGAAAAGCAGCTGAAATCGCCACCTTCCTTAAAGTGGAGGACTACATTTTCACGCTTTCCCCCAGGCTTTGGAAGCAGGAGTCAATCAAGTTGTTTTATACTGGTCCTAGCCAAACTGGAGGCGCTTGCTCTTTTGTTTTGTTTTTTCTTTCCTTCTTCTTTTTCTTACATATAAGAATATTTGCCTAAGAATCTTCTGGACTAGAGACTGCAAGAAGTGTCTTGTAAAATGATGCCTCCCTGGTAAAGGTACATACCTATGACAAGGGGAAAAAACCTTTTATTTTGGAATATTCAAGTTTTACTCATTTAAATTCATTAGGAAACTCAAGCTAGAAATGATTATTATATTAATAGCACATCTAGGAATCTGGGAGAATACAGCAAAGATTTAAAAATTTTATCTCTTGTTTACCATCTCTGACATAAAAGAACAAAATGTATAATGATAACTTCAGGTGTTTTATGGAAAATTTCTAGCATGCATGCATGTGTGTGTGTGTGCATGTGTGTGTGCAAGTGCATGTATATAGTATTCTCAAAAGATACTGCCCAAGGTAAGAAGAACAATACTTTCAATCTTTTAGAGGTATGTAAAATTTAGACTACAATAACAGTAAAAATATAAGAAAAATGCAGGGATTATGAATGGTATCAATTTTTTACAGTTAATTGCAAGAGGATTTTAGTAAATTCTTAAGTTGTATACATAGTTACATTTGTAAATTGATTAAC
Organism: Theropithecus gelada; assembly: GCF_003255815.1. Taxonomy (NCBI): domain Eukaryota; kingdom Metazoa; phylum Chordata; class Mammalia; order Primates; family Cercopithecidae; genus Theropithecus; species Theropithecus gelada. The sequence continues at coordinate 7,280,545 of NC_037686.1, read as the reverse complement.
TGGGTAAAAAACAATGATGAAATGATTAAAGCAAGAGAGACATGCCCAACATTTCCTAGAGCTAACCTACATTACTCATGATCCGCACTCTCCAACGACACCCTTTCAGCCAACAGTAACTCCATCAAAGATTTATCCTCATGCCTTGAAGACAAGGAATTTTGAATTCCTTGTATTAAGACAAAATAGCATTTAATATAATAAAATTTGTTTGCATTTCCTTTCACAGGTAAGTTAAAATGTATTTATCTGATGGTTTACATGCTTTATAACTCCCCAACAAAAACGCAAGGTCAAGAAACATCCAGTTCTCTAATTTTCGTGTTTTCCATTCTAGATAGATGCTAGCTGCAGGTACTTGTTCTTTTCATTTTCATTTCTGAGACCCTGGAATCATGAAGCTTTTGGAGACCTTGCTCTTACTTGAGTGCTCTCTAATAATGAGGTCTGGCACTGGAGAAGAGCTGAAAGAATTCATCACACCGGCAGCCCTGCACATGTGTGAGGCCTGGAGACAGGATCACCTCTCAGGCCTGCTGTGTCCCTAAAAATGTCCCATTCTTCTCACTATCACACTTTCAATATTTCATTTTTTTCTCTAAACTTCATAGAATGCTTTTCTTTAAACCCTTCTTTATTTTTATATTCTTCTCGTTCATTCAGAAATTCTGAGGCCAACCTTTAAAGGCTACTTACCTACTTTAGTAGAGAAACTTAAGTCAACTATTCTCCTGATAATTAGATAATACAGAGAAGAACATCAATTAGACTCCATTTACATTATGTCAGATGAGAGAAAGTTCAGAGAAGCTGCTGGAACAAAGGGCAGCAGAACCATTGAGTCTGTGTCCACAGCCTTCTCAGAATCCAGTAGGGAGAGGTCAGTGAGAAACACACAGGCCCAGCGCAGGAAGCAAGCCGGCTTTGCTGAAGTGGAAGGAGAGGCTTGTGTGAGATGCTCCGCTACCTTAAAGAGCAGTCCAGGAATGGTCGGTGTCATGTTAGCACCAGCTCCACAGGAGCGGCATCATCAGAGAGCTCTGAGGGACAGACAAATTGCAATACCATGGTGTGACTAACTTTGGGGATAACGATTCCAGTTTTGAAGGAGGCATTAAGATGGCCAGTCACTTCACAGAAATACCTGTGCTCAAAATGCTACGATGAGAGGCCACGGTGCGCCAGACTCTCTCAGGGCTGTCTGACAGAACTCTCGGGGGTGATGGACATGTTCCATACCTTTGCTGTCCAACACAGTAGCCACTAGTCACAAGGGCTGCTGAGCATCTGAAATATTGCCAAGCGTGCTTGAGGAACACAGAGGCAGGTGACCAGCGAGTACCAGAGTGGGGTGTTACAGCTCTAGATCACACACGCACACACACATACACACACTCCCCCCACACACAAACAGAAGGCCTGAGGAAGACGATCTCCATAGCTATATACTCCTAGTGCTGTCTAGGAAGTGGCTCCATCAACTCCAGCAGAGTCCTCGCTAATACAGGGCACCCTCCCAATCATGGGTTTCTCCCCTCCTCTCCCCTTCTGTCCCTCATCCTTCCTTTTTCCTCATTTCCTCCTCCCCTCACAGAGCACTAATATTACAGTAGGTACAAGACATTGAACAGATTGTGAAAAAAAAAATGGAGGCAGCTAGGCAGACGTGAGCAAGGCAGGAGAGGCCCCCTACCCCAGGAATGCCAGGCTACCATCAGGTGATGGTCAGGTGGTTGTTAAACTGTCTATCTAAAATAATAATTGGTCACAGCTGGTGCCAGGAAGAGGCACCCTCCCAATAGAGAAGAAACACCTGAAACTGGTGATCAGCAGCTCCCTGATAACATCTCAGGAGCTGGATGAGTGGACCCAAGCATGTTTGCTAAGAGGCAAAATGGCGGAGTTTAACTGGTACATAACCTTCCTCTAGGAACATTCGACTGGTAAGGGGAAAACGCCTCAAATGAGCATGTACACAACTTCAGTAAACGCACTGTGCATATGGCCTGTATTAGTCCATTTTCACACTGCTGATAAAGACATACCTGAGACTGGGAAGAAAAAAGAGGTTTAATTGGACTTACAGTTCCACATGGCTGGGGAGGCCTCATACTCATGGTGGAGGGCGAAAGGCACTTCTTACATGGTGGGAGCAAGAGAAAATGAGGAAGAAGCAAAAGCAGAAACCCCTGATAAACCCATCACCCATCAGATCTCCTGAGACTTGTTCACTATCACACGAATAGCATGGGAAAGACCAGCCCCCATGATTCTATTACTTCCCCCTGGGTCCTTCCCACAACACGGTGGGAATTCTGAGAGATAAAATTCAAGTTGAGATTTCACAGGGGACACAGCCAAACCATATCACTCCACCCCTGACCCCTCCAAATCTCATGTCCTCACATTTCAAAACCAATCATGCCTTCCCAACAGTTCCCCAAAGTCTTAACTCATTTCAGCATTAACCCAAAAGTCCACAGTCCAAAGTCTCATCTGAGACACAGCAAGTCCTTTCTGCTTATGAGCCTATAAAATCAAAAGCAAGCTAGTTACTTCTAGACACAATGGGGGTACAGGTATTGGGTAAATACAACGGTTCCAAATGGAAGAAATTGGCCAAAACAAAGGGGTTACAGGGCCCATGCAAGTCTGAAATCCAGCAGGGCAGTCAAATTTTAAAGCTCTCAAATGATCTCATTTGACTCCAAGTCTCACATCCAAGCCACACTGATGCAACAGGTGGGTTCCCATGGTCTTGGGCAGCCCCTGTGGCTTTGCAGGGTACAGCCTCCCTTCTGGCTGCTTTCATTGGCTGGTGTTGACTGTCTGCAGCTTTTCCAGGTGTATGGAACAAGCTGTCAGTGGATCTACCATTCTGGGGTCTGGAGGACAGTGGCCCTCTTCTCAGAGTTCCACTAGGCAGTGCCCCAGTAGGGACTCTGTGTGGGGGCTCTGACCCCATATTTCCCTTCCACAATGCCCTAGCAGAGGTTCTCTATAAGAGCCCCACCCCTGCAGCAAACTTTTGCCTGGGCATCCAGGCGTTTTCATACATCTTCTGAAATCTACGCAGAGGTTCCCAAACCTCAATCTTGACTTCCATGTACTCACAAGCTCAACACCATCTGGAAGCTGCCAAGGCTTGGGGCTTCCACCCTCTGAAGCCATAGTCCAAGATTTATGTTGGCTCCTTTCAGTCACCGCTGGAGCAGCTGGGACACAGGGTACCAAGACTCTAGGCTGCACACAGCACAGGGACCCTGGGTTCAGCCCACAAAACCACTGTTTCCTCCTGGGCCTCCAGGCTTGTGATGGGAGAGGGTGCCACAACGGTCTCTGACATGGCCTGGAGACATTTTCCCCATGGTCTTAGGGATTATCATTAGGCTCCTTGCTACTTATGCAAATTTCTGAAGCTGGCTTGAATTTCTCCTCAAAAAATGGGTTTTTCTTTTCTACTGCACCATCAGGCTGTGAATTTTCTGAACTTTTATGCTCTGTTTTCCTTTTAAAATGGAACGCTTTTAACAGCACCCAAGTCAACTTTTGAATGCTTTGCTGCTTAGAAATTTCTTCCACCAGATACCCTAAATCATCTTTCTCAAGTTCAAAGTTTCACAGATCTCTAGGGTAGGGGCAAAATGCTTCCAGCCTCTTTGCTAAAACACAACAAGGGTCACCTTCGCTCCAGTTCCCAACAAGTTCCTCATGTCCATCTGAGACCGTCTCAGCCTTATTGTTCATATCACTATCAGCATTTTTGTCAAAGCCATTTGACAAGTCTCTAGGAGGTTCCAAACTTCCCCACATTTTCCCGTCTTCTTCTGAGCCCTCCAAACTGTTCCAGCCTCCACCCTTTACACAGTTCCAAAGTTGCTTCCACATTTTTCTTGTACCTTTTCAGCAGTGCCCCACTCTACTGGTACCAATTGTACTGTATTATTCTGTTTTCACACTGCTGATAAAGACATACAGTGGACTAGGAAGGAAAAAGAGATTTAATTGGACTTCCGGTTCCACATGGCTGGGGAAGCCTCAGAATCATGGTGGGAGGTGAAAGGCACTTCTTAGATGGTGGCAGGAAGGGAAAATGAGGAAGAAGCAAAAGTGGAAACCCCTGATAAACCCATCAGATCTCGTGAGACTTATTCACAAGAATAGCACGGGAAATACTGGGCCCCATGATTCAATTACCTCCCCCTGGGTCCCTCCCACAACATGTGGGAATTCTGGGAGATACAATTCAAGTTGAGATTTGTGTGAGGATACAGCCAAACCATATCATGGTCCCTCCCAAGTGCTGGCAGGCCACTGCACATGTGGACAGTCCACTCCAATGAAGAATCAGGGTGACGCAGGAGAATAGGGTCTAGAGGCAGGAAACCTAAGGCCAATTCACCCTGACTCCCTAGAACTAAACGAAAAGAAAATCCCCAACTTTCCACTCTCAAGTAACAAAAGGACCAGAGGCTACTCCCTTTGCACCCCCGACGCCCTGCTTTTCTGCATGAAAGATGGAAAATTGAAAGTATCTCTGATTGGTTGTAGACAGCAACCAGTTGTGGACAGCAACCAATCAGATGTTTGCATAGCAGCGTAACTCTGTAACTTCACTTCAGCCTCTGATTCGTTGCTTTCCACAACCAATCAGACTGATTGTTGCCCACTACTTCATCTACATAGGGTGTACACCAAGTAACCAATGGGAAACCTTTAGAGGGTATTTAAGGCCCCCTAAAATTCTGTAATGGGGATCTTGAGCCCCTCTGCTTGGGCCTGCTCCCACCCTGTGGAGTGTGCTTTCATTTTCAGTAAATCTCTGCTTTCGTTGCTTCAATCTTTCCTTGCTTTGTTTGTGTGTTTTGTCCAATTCTTTGTGCCAGACACCAAGAACCTGGACTCCCTCCACCAGTAACAAGGGCAGAAGAAATGCAACCCCTGGAATTATGCCAATGTATAGAAACCCCAAGGCAAGGCCTAAATGGCTTACTTGACTCTCTCAAGTTGCCCTCCTGGCCCTCTTCCAAGTGCACTTTACTTCCTTTTGCTCCTGCTCTAAAACTTTTAACATTTCCCTCTTGCTCAAATACTTGCCTTGGTCTCTCACTCTGCCTTAGTCTCTCACTTTGCCTTATGCCCTGGAATGAATTCTTTCCTCTGAGGCGGCAAGAATTGAGTTGCTGCAGATCTGTGCAGACTGGACACTGCTAGCACTAAGACGTCTCCTCCAGGTCCAGCTCCATGTTCACAATCTGAGTCCCACAGATTTTCACAAGTCACCAAGCAGTCTTCATGTCTTTCTTTTGTTTAATGGATGCTATATTTTTTTCTTTTAAGTGTTAATAGATTTATGTATATCACATTTATATTCATGTATGTGATTTAGGAGTGCTTATCACTATTATGGTGGCATTTCCTTTGATTCAGTTAAAAATGTTTTAGGCACTAGTTTCCAGGATTGCCTGAGAAAGCATGGACTTCCTGTATTACACTTAGACCCTTTATTCAAACAAAGTTTTTCTTGCTTCATGTATTATATGACTTAATCTTTTCTCTTTATAATAAACTTTTCTATGATGTTTGTTTATATATTTGTCTATTTGAACAAATTTGATATTAATTCTTTCAGTCTTAATTTATATATTTATACATATCACCAATATAAATAATGTATCTATACATTATTTACCAATTGATGAGGATAGAAAAAGAAGCAAAGGCTTACATATTTACTTATGTTATTTTTCTTTAAAAGCAACATCTGTTCATACGGATACTGTCAAATACTTAAAACCTGGGCATATTCTGCAACATAACTTCACACTAGTTTTCTATTCTTTTATAGAATTAACTCCAAATGAATAAGAGAGAGAGAAAAGGAAATAGAGGCAGGAAACAGAAAATGAGTGGAAAAGGTAAGGGCTCTGGGATTTCTCTGGAAGAAAGCAAGTCTCAGGACAGGGTAGTGGGTGTGTATGACAGTGTGCATTTGGTAGGCAAACTGTCACAAAACAGAGATTCTGGGACATGAAGTGGGTCTGGGAAACACCTCATAATTCCAAGAAGGTTCTAGAAGGGCAGAGATGCAGGCAGAGGAAAATGTCAAGGAAGGGCCTCGGCAACACAGACGTGGGAGTGTCACAGGGGCAGCTGGCTCCATGAGACTCATTCATGATGCTCCACGTAGCTGCTCATCTGCAGAATGTTTCCATTCATCCGGGAAATAACTTAAGTAAGAAAAATGTTACCTGTGATGTCCTGAATAACGTGGACCACGGATATGGCCTATTCCTCGGCACCCGGGAGTAGGACAGACAGCTTGACCTGGAAGGATCTTCAGGTCATTCGTTCCTTCAGGAAGTAAAAGAACATGCCTTGAAAACACTCTCATTAAAGAAGACTGCGAATCTGAAATATGTAAATGATGCTAATTAAGACTTTACAAATTAAAAACAAACCATCACCAAAAACCACTTACAGGTGACTTACGATGTATTAGTAATATTAAATTGTTTAGCAGAAAATACCAGTGCTGTAATAAATAACACTAACAGCACAGTCCATATCAGAGAGAGAGGAAAAGGAATAAATGAATAGGCCTTGAAGAAATTTTTTTTTTTCTTTGAGACTAAGTCTCACTCTGTCACCCAGGCTGGAGTGCAGTGGCGCATCTTGACTCACTGCAACCTCCGACTCCTGGGTTCAAGCAATTCTCCTGCCTCAGCCTCCCGAGTAGCTGGAATTACAGGCGTGCACCACCATGCCTGGCTAATTTTTGCATTTTTAGTAGAGACAGTGTTTCACCACTTTGGCCAGGCTGGTCTTAAGTTCCTGAACTCAGGCAATCTGCCCCCCTAGGCCTCCCAAAGTGCTGGGATTGCAGGCGTGAGAAATTTTTAAAAATAGATACGAGAACATTCACTTATTTCTTTCAGAGATTAATAATGGCATAGGCAATACAGCCACGAGCTGAGAACGCAAGTACATAAGGTCTGCTTTCTGGTCCTCGGTGAAGCCTCCACTCAACCACAGCAAGGATCTTGGAATACTGGACAGAAACCAGGCTAGTAAACAGGGTGTGCTGAAGATGGCAAACATGGACCTACAGCACACTTACTCAAGTGGCTGTCAAAGCTAGGCAAAGAAAGAACTGACATTATGCTACTCTATACTACTGCTATACTGTACCATATGCTACACTGTACTATATGCTGCACTGTACTATATATTGTACTATACACTACACTGTATTATATGCTATACCATACACTATACTGTACTATACACTACACCACACTATATGCTGCATTGTGCTATATACTATGCGATGTACTACACTGAACCATAAGCTACAGTGTACTATATACTATACTCTATGCTACACCATGCTGTAAGCTACACTGTGCTATATTGTACTATATACTGTACTGCATTGCACTGCACTGTACTCTAACCATGCCAACCAGTCTGTCAATCCAAAGAGGCAGTCTACATCTAAATATTATCAGTAGCAAAACCTCCATGCCCTGTTCTGTGATTTTCCTCAGTATTCTCTGCCCCCTAAACACACATGCACACACACACACACATGTGCACACACACACACACGCACACTCACACGTATCAGTTCCTGGAACGTCCCATCTCATACCTCCTGCTGTTCTGGGCCTCACTTCCCTGACAGTCCCACAGTTTCCTTCTCCCCTCCCAGCTCTCAGACTTCCATTTCCTGTTCAACAAATTCCCTACTTCTTCCTCCTCATCTCAGTATTCCCCATTTCCCAGTCCTGGTTTCATGGGGCTGAAGACGTGGCTTCCCACAGCCCTCCACAGGGGTCACGTGCCTCCAGAGAGGTAGGGAAGTCAGGCCAGTCTTCCTCTCTGTGCCTCCTCGGGGCCACACCTCTGAGGCTCCTCTTCTGAGTCTGCTGCCTTGGGCTTCCACCATCTGCCCACTGTTTCCACATACTCAGGGAAGACTTCGGCACTGGTTCTCCACGTTCTGCTCTCTCCCAACTCTGGCAATTGCTCAGGCACACTCAGGCCCCATGTGCTCATCCTGCCGCTCTGCCACCCCAGCACATCAGTCACTTCCTTGAGCTGGTGGCCCCCAACTCATCTGGGCCACACAAAGAAAACCCTCTGGGTCTTGTCATCACCCAAAATGGCTTTGTTTCCAAAACCCCACCTGACCACAAAATCGTATCCTCCCATACTACACGTGTGTGCTCAGGTGCCCAACTGCTGCTGATGTTTTCAACGTCAGTGGAGTTTCCAGGCCACTAATTTCCCTTCTCCTCTTCCTCAGTCCCTTCTGAGGGGCCACAACCGCCTTTCCTTGTCTAACTTAGATTCTATCAATTATTTGATCCTTTGTTGCTCTCTGACTTTTTAATCACGTCTGGCTGTGGGGCGGGGGTGGGAAAGAGCCAACCACGGATCACCCGAAACAACCTGCTGCTCTATGTTTTGCAAAACTAAGTTCTCCTGGGGAAAAAATGCGCATCATGCAGACGAGGTGTTACCAAAACACCTGTCTCCCACACTGCCACTGGCCTGCAGCCTCAGCCCTGCTAACTGAGGACCGGGAGCCCGTGGACAGAGCGCCTCCTTACCGCCTGCCCAGCACTTCCCCTCCTTCCTTTCCACGGCAGTGTGGGGCGCACTTTCCCCTCTCCAAAGCAAATCCCTCACCATCTATGCTTGATCTCATCACCTCCCATTCTCCAGGATCTGTAAGTTATGAGGTATTTTAATCGCTCCTTGACTATTGACCAACATTTAAACATACTCCAGTTTCTCCATCATAAAAACAAAGGCAAAAGAGAAAACGAAAGTTTACAACTCTACTTGGATCCCACATGCCCCTTAGCTGCTGTTCCCCGTTTCTTATTCAGAGCAAACTTCTCAAAGTAGTTACCTCCTTCTCCTCAGGGCTCCTTTCCTGAGCCACATTTGTTTTAACACCATCCCACACATTAGGATAACATCCCTCATATTGGGACCTAGACTCAGTCAGTACTTTCATGAAATCTAATTACAATGTAATACAAATTTGTGGTAGACTATGAGTGCCTCTGAAAGGAAGAACTATGGATTACTTACCTATTCCGCAAGCACTTACACTATGTGCTCAGTAAGTGCTTGTGGAATAGGTGTTTACTGAAACTGCATACTGTACTATATGCTACAGTATGTAGTTCAATGTATAGTTGGTAGTCTCCTTCTCGAATTGCTGTTGTCTGCTGGCTTTGGCAGCATCACACTCTGACAGTTTTCCTCCTGAACATGAGGATTCTTTTGTAATCTCCTTTGCCAGCATTTCCTCCTCTAGTCAACCTGAAATGTCAGGCAACATCCTCAAGGTTTGCTCCTGGGCCATCCATTTCTACGGCTTCATTTACCAACTGCATGCTCACAGTCTACAGCCCAGGCATTCTTGAAGTTCTACACCAATGTATCCACCTTTACACTTGATGTCTCCATAGTTATTTCTTAAAGTCATTTCAAAGTCAGTATGTTCAGACTGAATCTTTCGTCTTGTCCCCCAGCCTGCTTTTCCCCTAGAGCAGCTCATCTCCGTGACTGCATTACCCTCCATCCAGGAGCTTGGATCCTCGACATCATTTCTCCCTGGATCCTTCACATCACCTGTCCCTCATTTCATGACACCCTATCAATCAGTCCTCAATTTTTCAAATATTTCTTTTACCTACCAACTTATCTTCATCGCTACTATGACTGGCCTAATCCAAAGCCATCTTCCTGATTGAAGAATTGCAACAGTCATTCTTCACTCTTCCTAATCTAGTTTGCATCTTGCAATCAGAGCCATCTTTTCAAATCACAGATAAAATCATATCACTTCTCTCTTAGCACATTTCAAAGGCTTCTCATTGCTGTTAGGATGAAACCTCAAATTTTTAACCTGGCCTGACTGATTTATGATTGGACTTGATTTTCCTCCTCATTCAGGATTCTCCATCCATGCTGGCCTTCTCCTGTTCCGTGAACCTGCCAGGTTCTTTCATACATCAGGGCGTTTGCATGCTGGCAAGAACATTCCACTGTCCCCTTGGATGACTCCTTCTTATCTTTCACATCTTGGCTTATATTTCACTTCCTCATGCTAATTTCTGAGAGGAGGTTAGGTCCCCATTTTATGTAGCACCTACCTCAATTACAAAGTAAATAATTATTTGTTTAATGTCTAGCTCTCTTATTAGACTATAAGCTGCAGGCATGAGTCTAGTTCACCACTGTGTCACCAGTATCTAGCCTGACACATAGTTAGTGCTCAGTAAGTGTTTGTGGAATAGGTCAGTGTTCCATAGTTCTTTCTTCCTTTAAGAGACACTCATAGTCCAGAAAAGCAGCTTATATATAAACAGCAAATTTGCATTATAGTGAAATTAGGTTGCATGGAAATACTGACTGAGTTTAGGTCCCAATGTGTTGTAATATTAAAACAAATATTTAAGCCTCAAATACATTTTCATTACATTTACTGAACCATAGGAAAGTGTCTGAAGCACATCTTATGTTCTTATGACTTTGTGAAACACATTGAGGCATAAATAGAGAAAAATAGAGCTACTCTATTCAAAGCCTGCGTTTGGAAACAGCTTTTTAAAAAACAACTTTTAAACAAATCAGAGGAAGAGATGTTCGAAAAACTGTAAAGAGGATCGACATGGTGGCCCACGCCTGTAATCCCAGAACATTGGGAATTTGAGGTGGGAGGATTGCTTGAGGTCAGGAATTTAAAACCTGCCTGGGCAACATAGAAAGACCTTATTTCTACAAAAAAAAATTTTTTTAAGTTATCTAGGCATGGTGGCATGTACCTATAGTCCTAGCTACTCTGAAGGCTAAAACGGGAAGATCTCTTGAGCCCAGCAGTTCAACCAGTCTGGGAGACAGTGAGACCGTATCTCAAAAAAAAAATTGTAAACAAATCCTTCATTAAGAAATATGCTTGTGTCATTCAGTAAATAAAAGGATCTAAGAGAAAAGAAATATATAGTATATAAACAGTTTTCTCTAAACTGGATCTCACAATACATTATCCAAGCTATCATTACAAAGGTCTGGAATATTAAACCCACAAATAAAAAAAAAATACTCTCCATCAGCCAGCCCGGATGGAACTCTGTGTGGACAACATTCTACACACACAGTGACCTTTCAGTGAATGCTACTTAATATTGTTTTCAGTACTATTTTAATGTACTTTACTAAATTAAGTTTTAAACCGATGTTTTTAATATTTATCAATGCATATTTATCTCCATATCCCTGACGGGTACCATCATTCTCTCCCAGGTAGAGCTGGAAGGAAAGGCATGACCTCAACTAGGGGAGAAGAGCCATCGCATTAAGAAGTACAGCAAAAGACATAACAAAGAAAGTATCGAGAAGAACAGGAAATAAAAATGCATGGGACCAGGCAATTTCCTCATTAAATTTTGTATGACAAAGTATAATAGGTTGAATCAATGGCAAATGAGACAAGGAGCCATCCACTGGGGGAAAGAAACCTGCAAATTCTGCAACAGTTCACATTATTGCTCTAAGATAAAGGAAACCTACCATCAAATGAATGTTTTTGTTCAGAAAATATTCATATTTTTGCCAAGAATAGCTTACTATAATTTGGACATTTAGACTATTAGGTCTCAAGAAGAAATGTTCTCAGCTCTAACTCACTTTTTCAGAAAGAGCATCCCTGACCATATTACCCATTCTTGTCTTCTTTTTACCACTTTTCCTGAAATTAGTTTTGTAGTTTATCTGCTACCATCACCTGTCTCCCTTCACTAGAGTGAGGACATTTACCTTATCTAACTTGTCTACCACTGTATCCCCAGCACCTACTAGAACAGCGAGTGGCAAGTAATAGATACTCAACAAGTACGTTTTAAGAGTGGGAAGATGATAATAAAGACAGCAATGGCTGGGCGCAGTGGCTCATGCCTGTAATCCCAGAACTTTGGGAGGCTGAGGCAGGCAATCACGAGGTCAGGAGATCAAGACCATCCTGGCTAACACGGTGAAACCCCATTTCTACTAAAAATACAAAAAGTTAGCTGGGCGTGGTGGTGGGCACGTGTAGTCCCAGCTACTTGGGAGGTTGAGGCAGGAGAATGACATGAACCCAGGAGGCGGAGATTGCAGTGAGCCAAGATCATGCCATTGCACTCCCGCCTGGGCAACAGAGTGAGACTCCATCTCAAAAAAAAAAAAAAAAGAAAAAAAGAAAAAAAGCAACAATTAATACCTGGAAACATTATTTTATCACAATGCTGTGAGATCATCGCTATTTTATTCTCATTTCAGAGCTCAGCTTGTCTGAAATCCCTCTCTGATCTTCTGTTTCTAAATATTATGAGCTACTTGCTGTATCAAGCAGCATGAAAAACTCCTAATTCATTGCAAATCTTCTATGAAAACTTTTACTGAGGCAGCAGTAAATCTAATGGCAAGGTTCTTTAGGAAAGGACAAAAAGGAAAGAAAATACGCTTTTAAACTAGGAATTATCTGAATAATGAATAATGTTTTACCCTAACATGATACTATTGTTAAGATGTCCTCATGGAAATCCCCATTCACACAGAAATGCATGGTTACTACACGCAACCCTCTTTCCTTGCCAACCAAACTCTGATTTTGCTCAGGGCAACAATGTGCCCAGCTACACACATCCTCTTTCCCAGCCTCTCTTAAATCTGGTCATGGTTACTTGACACTGTCCTGGATAACAGGACCGAAGGGAAAGGCACTGTAAGGACAAATGCTTTTCTTTCCTGTTAAAAGGACGAAGATGACACTGGTACTGCTTTGCCCATTACCCCCTCCTTTGGACTCCCTGGAATGCAGATGTAAACGCTCATGAGATGATAAGCACCGAGACAAATGCAAAGGTGTTGAGGGAAGAAGAGAATAAAGGAAGACAGAGCCTGGGCTCACAACACTGCCATCCTTGGACCTGCTACACCAGTGATCTGTCATGCAAGAAAAATAACCCTCTCTTTGATTAAACCCTATGGTTTAATTTTTGTGTTACTTGCCAATAAAAATTTCTAGGATAAAACAGCAATTTTATTTTGATTTTTCTTTTGTGAAATCAAGCAATTGTCCTTAAAAGAAAACACTCAAATTGCATATGGATTTTAGACATATTGTCAGGTAAAGATGATGTTGTAAGAGATCAAGGCAAAAATCAAGAAATAAAAGAGATTGTACTTATCTCTAGAAAATGAAAAAGGGAACTGTCTTTTCTTATTCCAAAATGATCCAAACTGGTGACTCTGGGTGATGTCACTTATTATTATACCTAAAATGGGTTACAGACTGAGAACATCATCCTCCTTCTAAGAATGTACTTTCCTCTCATTAAATAAAACTGTAATTTTATTTGGTGTACAGATGCCCATAGCACAGTGATAATGCTGACCCTGAAGCAAATTAAGATGATCTATTTGTTTAAATATATAGACGACTTATGGATTGATGTTGGCCAGCATAAAAAATAAATAAATAAATAAGGATCAGGAGCATTACTATCTTTATTTCAATACTAATCACTCACTGCTGAAACAGTACTCGGTTCAACCTGATTCATTTAGCAAGTTTTTTTTTTTATAACAGAGAAATGACATTAGCGTTGGGTGATAATATCCACTAGAAGATGTGCAAACACTGCTTCTTTGAAAAGGGAAATAGATTTAAATGTCACAGATAACAGGCAAGTTAAGATTTTATTTTTTTCTTATTTTTAACATAAAATTAATTACTGAGGGTTATCCATTCAATTAAAGAGATACTGCAGGTTTATTAGATGCTGATGTTCCCTTTGCTAGGGATATGGTGGCAAACCAAAGAGAAGGCCCTGCCAACGGGGAGCTCTACCTTCTGATGCCAAAGATGGAATAAGCCATCAGATAAGAAGCATGACAGCAAGTCAGAGTGATGGTGCTAGGCAGATATATGAAGTGGGGTAAGGAAGAGAAAGTAAGTGGGGATGTCGGGAGATCTTTAAGACGGGGAGGCAGGGAAGGAGTGCTGATATTTGAGCAGAATCCTACTTGAAGCGAGAGCACGGGACACGCTGGGACAACTGCCAGAAGGCCTGGGCGAGGGGAAGGGTGGCGGGAGATGAGACCGTGTGGGCCAGAGTCTCTTATTTATTCTGGGTTGGCCAGGAGACACTGGCAAGCACTGCGTGGAGAGGAGATCGGTGAGAACACACCTACCGCGCTGCTCGGTGAGCAGTTTACTTCTCCCGGCACCTGGTAAACAGCCTGCTGAGCGCTCTGCATCGTGGCTGGGACTGGAGTCAGCCCCTCAGAGCCCACACAGGTAGCATCCACACCGCTATTTACAGTCGGGGCTAGGTGAACCCCATGGCGAGTTCGTGACCATGAAGAAGAGAAGTCAGAGGACTGAACTCTGGGAACACCGAGGTGTAGAGATCAGAAAGAAAGAGTGAGCGAGGCAGCTGAGAGCGAGGAACCAGCTACTAGAGGAAGAGCCAGGAGGAAGCTGCGCAGACGGCGCACAGACCACGTGAGGGTTGAATCTGCACCCGGCCGCTGGGTTTGGCAACATGCCGGGCTGCCAGGCCTGTGGCAAGAATGTTTTCAGTGAAAAGGTGTGAGCAAGGCTGATGGAGGTTCACGGGAAAGTGGAAGAGGAAAAAGGCAGAAGCTGTAGTTTAAACAACTTCTTAAGAAATTTTTATATAAAAGGTTGTATACAATGGTTATTAAAAAGTGGGTTTATGCCCCAAATGGTATTTCTATTACTGTTTTTGTTTGAGTGATGATGAGAATATTTCAGTACAGGGAAAATTTGATAATGTAGGGAGGGGTTTAAATGTGGGAAAAAGTCCTTGAGTGAGGACGGGGTGACAGGCCAGTATCCCGGTAAGGATGGGTTGTAGGACGATCAGGGACTGTCAGCCGTCCCAGTCCTGACGAAGGCAAAACCTGTATGCATATGATGGGCGCTAGTGAGCTCCATGGCAGGAGGAAGACAAATTTCGCCGCTGACAGCTTTTATGTCCTCGGTGAAACAGGCAGTAAGCTCGACAGCTAAGCTTGAGAATGGGGCAGGGGGGCAAGGTATGAAATGTGAACTGAAAATCAATGAAGCAGCTGTTCAATTATGCACACATTCCCATTTCAAATAATTAAGCTTTTACTATCTTTATTTTGAATTGGAAATGTTTAGGTTAGTGTCTTGGTTTTTTCCGTGCCACCCCCCAGGAAATTTATAGTTTGCTAAGAAGATTTAATGAAATAATTACCCTTGAACATTAGAGAATGCAACTAATAAGCATTATCTTTCAAACTAAAATTATAGGTTAATCATACCTACTCTCCTCCTAATGAAATTACGGAAAATAAATATCCATTGTGCTATAATAATTAGTGTCTCAAACAGAAGAAGGAAATAGTATAACCAAACACCATGTTTGCTTGTACCTGGGTTTCAGGACATCATATTTCATAATACATAAATAAAACAGAACAATGATTTTGTGAAATGAAAATGCAACAAAAGAATTTCAAAAGGTTCCTAAAAATGCCAATTTTATACTTACTTGACAATCTAGAAAAAAATCCTTAAAGTACCACGATGGCAATATTAGTAGAGAAAGACAATCTAACCATCTGCCTGCAATAGGGATATGTTTAGAAATGTGGTAGAGTCCTGAGAGAGATAAATCGATATAATGATAATACTTATCTTCCACTCAGAAACAAGCGTACAGTAAGAAAAGAATGCAAACGCTGAAAGTCTCTTTCACAGATCTGACAGAGCTTCAGAGCAGGTAAGGCAAAAAGAAGAACATGATGTACTGGCCTTTGCTTATTATTTTAAAATGAGACAGAAGACCACTTCCTTAATAAAGAACTGGCAAATATTTTCTTAACAAAATATGGTAAAATGCATTTATCATATGTTGAGTTTTAATTAAGAGACAATAATATAGTGGGTAATTGGCTAATTAAACGAGGATCCCAGAAAAAGATGACCTCATATTTAAATACAAGTACAGCATCAGGGAGATCAGAGGTTTGATGGAAAATGGAATGATCTGACCTGTAGCCTCTGATCGAAGCATCTGAGATCTGGCTGTGTATTGGTATAAACCATTGTAAGGATTAGGAACAAGAAAGTGAAGAAGGTACACATATAGTTTTCACTGATATATGGGAAAAATGACAGTAAAGAGGAAGGGAAAATTGTAGATTCAATTTCAGATATCTCCCCATTCAAACATGTCACATTAGTATTTTAAAGTATTTATACCACAACCACTTAAATACAACAAAACTAAGTTCTTTTTATACTATAGAATAGGCCTTTTTAAAATGTTGGATTGTTTTATTACTCATTTTTTAACCTTTCAAAAATCAGGAGAAGGACCTTTTTGTTGATCTACAGAACAGATAAAATTGTGAGAGGTCCACATAGATAATGTAGAAGCATAGGATTTATTTTTTCTTTTTTTGAGACTTGTCAGCTGGTATCAACCAGGCTGGACTGCAGTGCTGCACTCATGGTTCACTGCAGCATTGACTTCATTGGCTCAAATGATCCTTCTCTCTCAGCCTCCTGAGTAGCTAGGACCACAGTTGCACACCACCATGCCCAGCTAATTTTTCCACGTTTATTTTGTAGTGAGGGGGGTCAGGCTATGTTGCCCAGGACAGTCTTGAACTCCTGGGTTCAAGTGATTCTCCCACTTCAGCCTCCAAGAGTGCTGGGATTACAGGCGTGAGCCACCATCCCCAACCATGAAGCACAGAATTTTAAGAGTAGAAAAAATGTTAAGAGTTATTGGCATACACACAAAAAATGTTTTACATATAAATAAACTAAATTGTATGAAGCCTACCCTTAACTAACAGATTTACTGTGAGGAACTAAAGAGCTAAATGGCACCTAAAAGGATTTAATATGAATACTATTTCACTAGATAGTCCTGTTCCATTTTTTTCATTATTTTTAAGAAATAAAAAAGACAGTGATTAAAATATATTTATCTTTTAAACTTTACCGTTATAAAAATTGTTTCTCAAAGAAATTATAAAGAACTAAAAGGACTTTTTAACTTTCTTTTACCGTAAACCTCCTTTAGCCTTTTATGAGAAATCAGCCTTTTAAAAAACCACCTAATTTGGTACTTGGTTTGTGTAATTGAATTATTCCCATTTGACTCAAGTAAAAATGCTGCAAAACCGTCCCCCTTCTCTCTTTTTCTCTCTCATTCATTCACTCATTCTCTCTCTCTCTCGCCCTTCCTCGACATCGCCTTAAGCAAAGTGACACTTAACTCAAGCCAAAGGGATGATAACTTGTATACTCCTCAGTCCTAGGATTGTTCTTATTCATGTAAAGGGAGATAAGAGACAGGTCAAAAGCTATAAGCATATCAAAGTAGCTTATGAATTGGTTTTGAGCATCCCCAGCCTTTGAACTGTTTTTCCCCTCTTTTACTAAAAGAGAATTCTAGTTTCATTGATAGTGTCACATACAATTTTCTGGCTAAAAAAATCAAGCTGACTAGTTGCTGATAGAAATGTCATATGTGTTCTCATAACCAAACAAGTATAAATATGAAAGTTACCTGTAAGAATGAAACGTACTCCCAGGTGGAGTGACTATACCGTTTTTCCAATAACCTGAAAAGTACACATCTGAAGCGGGAACTTTGGTGTCCATAATCCCTTCTCAAACTAGCCTAACAGGGACACATTAAAAGTTCTCATGACCAGTAAGCTTTTGGGCATTCTTAACAGAAAATGTTATGAGTTGTTTAAGAACACACACACACACACACACACACAATTACACAATGTATAATTCTAATTACATTTCTCTCCATGGCTTCTGCGTGAAATCTCTCTCTACAATTAATGACATTTCATTATTGACATTTAGAAACTTGGCAGAATTGCCAAGTTTCCAAATGGAAGGAAAATCCTCCACCTGATGCCTGTAACAGATGCTTCCATAATGTAAAAGGAGCAAATTGCCTTCCCTCCAATCCCCCTGTACTAGTTTATTCCCTGGTGGCTTCAAATTTGTCTAGACTGTACAACTGAGAGAGAACAAGCCCTCACTGAGTCTAAGTGTTAGTGCTGCCCCAAGGGAGCTCCTTGCAAGCAGATGTAAGAAACCAGACTTCCTACCTGCTGCCTGGTCAAATCAGCAAATAAAAATGTTCGCTTGCACTGTGGGTATAAAGGCACTCCATTCAGAGAAGGAGAGAAAGCTCCCATGATACAGTCTAACCCTTCAAATTCTAACTTTCCAATGCTTGAGTGAGTGCCTCAGTGCCAGGGACCACACGGAGTGCCATCCCATTACAGACTACAGCAGCACCAGGCTCCGCGAAGTCAGAGGCCACAGCCACAGCAGGACCGGGAGAGCCTGGGAGTCTACTAGAAGAAAACAGATCCCCTTACTGGCATACAGAACTGGCAGGGACTTAAAGATTGAAGCTTCCAGGTTCCACAAAATCAGAATTGCAGTGGCAAGCTTGTGAATCATTTATGTGTTCCCCATTCAGGTTGTGAACCACTGACCTAGTCTACCCGCTTTTTTTTGTAAATAACAAAATAAAGGTTTATATGGTCACATAATTTGTGATAACTCATAAGTCACATTATGGTATTTGGGACAAAAATTCAAGGTTTCTAACTTGCAGATCTGCACTTTTTTGACTCTGCTATGCTATACAATAAGCACCTGCTAAAATTATTTTTTTAATTTTAATATTAAAATTTTATATATATTTAATTTAATTTAATATTAAATATTATATATATTTAGACAGTTTTCACTGTTGTTGCCCAGGCTGGAGTACAGTGGCACGATCTTGACTCACTGCAACCTCTGCCTCCCACATTCAAGCAATTCTCCTGTCTCAGCCTCTCAAGTAGCTGGGATTACAGGCACATGCCACTATGCAGGGCTAATTTTTTTGTATTTTTAGTAGAGATGGGGTTTCACTATGTTGGCCAGGCAGGTCTCAAACTCCTGACCTCAGGTGATCCACCCGCCTCGACCTCCCAAAGTGCTAGAATTACAGGCCTGAGCCACCGCACCCAGCCTAATTGTAAAATATTTGATTGACAAAGATAATATATATTCAAGATGTATAACATGGTGATTTGATAAACATATACATTGCGTGATGGTGACCACAACCAAATTAACACATCACCACCCATGTCGTATATAATATTCCTGGAATATTGTAACTGAAAGCTTGTACATTTGGCCAACATTTCTCCATTTCCTTTACCCCTCAGCCCCTGGTAAGCATCATTCTGCTCTCCACTTCTATTAGTTAGACATTTTTAGATTTCATATAGGTAGGATCATACAGTATTTGTTTTTATGTGTATGACTTATTTCACTCAGCATAAAGCACTCCAGTTTATCCATGATATTGCAAATGACAGGATCTCCTTTTTATGGATGAAAAATATTCCATTGTATGTACAATACCATATTTTCTTTATCCATTCATCCATTGATGAGCAAGTAGGTAGTTTCCCTATCTTGGCTATTGTGAATAATGCCGCAGTGAACACAAGTATCTCGGATACCTGTGTTTCATTTCATTTGGATACATACTCAAAAGAGGAATTGCTGAATCTCATGGTAGTTCTATTTGTAATTTTTAAAGGAACCTCAATATTTTTTTCCATAACAGCTGTACCAATTTATATTTCCATTAACAGTGTGCAAGGGTTCTCTCTTTTCTCCACATCCTGGCCAATTATTGTTATCTTTTGTCTTTTTGATAAAAATCATCCTAACAGGTGTTAGGTGATATCTCACTGTAGTTTTGATTTGCATTTCTCTGACCATTAGTGGTGCTGAGCAACTTTTCATATAGCTATGGCCCTGCTGTCCATCTGTACGGCTTCTTCAGAAGAAAAAAATGTCTATTCAGGTCCTTTGCCCATTTTATATTATTTAATCAGTTTTTTCTTTGGTTTTTTTGTTTGTTTGTTTGTTTGTTTTGTTTTGTTTTTGCTATTGACTTAGATGAATTCGTTATATATATGGAGATTAACCCTTTATCAGATGTCGGGTTTGTATCTATTTTCTCCCATTCCATAGGTTGTTTCTTCATTCTGTTGACTGTTTCCTTTGCTGGGCAGAAGCTTTATAATTTGATGTAGTCTTCGTTTATTTTTGCTTTTGTTGTCATATTTAAAAACTCAGTATCAAAACCAATGTCTTGATAAAGCTTTTCCTTATGTTCTCTTCTAGGAGTTTTATGGTTTCAGATCTTAGATTTAAGTCTTTAATCCATTTCAAGTTAATTTTTGTATATGGTGTGAGACAAGGGTCCAATTTCATTCTTCTGCATGTGGATATCTAGTTTTCCCAGAACCACTTATTAAAGAGATTTCCTTTCCCTATTATATATTCTTGGTGCCTTTGTCAAAGATTAGTTGACCATATACATGGGTTTATTTCTGGGCTTTCTTCTGTTTCATTGGTCTATGTGTCTCTTTTTATGCTACTAACATATTATTTTGATTACCATAGCTTTTTACTATAGTTTGAAATCAGGGAATGTAATGTCTCCAGCTTTGTTCTTTCTTACAACTGCTCAAGCTACTTGGGGTCTTTTTTAGCTCCATGAGACAGTTATTTCTATTTCTCTGAAAAATGCTACTGGAATTTTGATAGGGATTGCACCGGATCTGTAAACTGTTTTTAGTAGCATGAATTTTAACATTAAGCGTTCCAGTCCATGAATATGGGATATCTTTCCATTTATTTTTGTCTTCTACAATTTATTTCAATGTATTAAAAGTTTTCAGTGTGCAGATATTTCACCTCCTTGGTTAAATTTATTCCTAAGCATTTTATTCTTTTTGATGCTATGGTAAATGGAATTTGGATAGCTCATTGTTAGTGTATAGAAACCCAACTGACTTTTGTATATTGATTTTGTATCCTGCAACTTTACTGAATTTATTTATTAATTCTAAGAGTTTCTTTGTAGAATCTTTACGGTTTTTGACATGGTTTGGCTCTGTGTCCCCACCCAAATCTCATCTCGAATTGCAATCCTCATGTGTCGAGGAAGGGAGGTGACTGGATCATGAGGGTGGTTTCCCTATGCTGTTCTCATGATAGTGAGTGAGTTCTCATGAGGTCTGGTGGTTTTGTAAATGACAATTTTCACTGCACTTTCACTCTTCTCTCTCCTGCCACCTTGTGAAGAAGGTGCCTGCTTCCCCTTCTGCCATGACTGTAAGTTTCCTGAGACCTCCCTAGCCATGCAAAACTGTGAGTCAATTAAACCCCTTCCTTTATAAATTACCCGGTTTCAGAGAAGTTCTTTATAGCAGTGTGAAAACAGACTAATACAGTTTGCTATATACACAAAAGGTTATGCTATCAGCAAACAGAGACAATTTAACTTGTTCCTTTCCAATGTGAATGCCTTTTATTTCTTTTTCTTCTCTAATTGCTATGGCTTGGACTTCCAATACTATGTTGAATAGATGTGAGCTAAAGTAGACACCCGTGTCTTGTTTCTGATTTTCTATCTGGATGATCTATCCACTGTTGAGAGTGGGATACTGAAGCCCAATACTATTAGTGTATTGCTATTTCTGTATTCACATCTCTTAATATTTGCTTTACATAATAATCAAAATTTTTATATTTTTATATACACAAACATCGCAACTATTCTAGCTTTAAAAGATAGTAAGGATAGTCACGCACATCAAGACAGTCAAATATCTGAAGTGAATAGAATGGAGTTCTACCATATACACAAATTCAAATATATATGGAAAAGGGGGAAAGAAAGGTACTCTAGTAGCTACAAGTACGGGTGATCCTACCACGGTACTCAAAAATGGAATCCAGGTATGAGCATGAGATAAGAGTCAGAGAGTACTACTCTTCTCCTCAGTCTCAATATGTTCCTCCAATGTGAACAGTTTTCTGAATGTGCAAACGACCTGGCATTTAAAAGTGCAGTGTGATTATCATACAGCACGACCCTCAATTCACACCAATGACTTCACCTAACACTCAACAATGCCAACTGTACAGTTCAATGATGGAGGTAATCCACTCTAGTGGGCTTGCTGAGACACACTTTTCAGTAACTGTGATTAAACATGATTTTTTGCATTACTCACTGAATTTAGACCCTAATCCTAGAATAATATGTGACTCCACTGTGTGAAAGAATTTTCCTTGGCTGTCTGGCATTATATACAATTTGGTTAGAGGGATTACACAAAAGATTCCTCTCCTTTTCTAATGACTTCCATTACAAAATAAGTCCATTGACATGAAAAGAAGAACGATGACTTCAAAGAAAATTACGGAAAATGTTCTTGTCAATCTAAAAAACATAAACTGCTCATTAAAGTATAAAAACTTCCATAACCATATTTCTTTTACTCTGTTTTACAATTCCTTAGAACAATAAAAGCTTTTAATGTTCAAGAAAAGAGTCAAGTAAAATTGCAACCAGGAGAATGTGGGTTAGTCAAAGAGAATAATGTCTTGGAGAAGAGGGTTGGTAATGCAGGAAAAAAAGGGCTGTGTGGTCAGCAGCTGCATCTTCCTCTACATGACTTTCAGCTCATTGGTGTTTATAGAAGTAACACTGCATACAGAAAATTTTTATGAAGCACTAAATGCAAGTAAAATTGGGAGTATTCTAAAGAATGCTATAAAGTGGGTGAGATGTAGCAGAAGACTGAACTGCCAGAAATCTAGAGGGTCACTTCAAACATAGCAGGGCAAGGCTACTGGCTGCTTAAAGAAGGTCTGACTTTGTATCTGCAACACCTAGGATGAGAAGCTCCTAAATATGCCATCCTGTGAGTGGGCCATGGAAGAAAAGATCTATGGTTCTCATGGCTGGATGGACAGGTGCACAGAGCTGTTATCCCAAAGACTTGGATAAAGTATTCTGCCATCCCCTCTAATTACGGTAAACTTATGTGCTGAAGTGAAACTTACTGTTTTGCTAAGGAAAACAAATTCTAATTTTTACTTTCTGATTTGAAATGAATACCAAAGCATAAATGAAAAGTAACATAAAAGCCAAAGGCTCTTAGTTCTTAAATATGCTGAAAAATTTTCAGTTCTCTAAGTCTGTCATTTAGTGCTCATTGAATTTTAGGTTTGTGTATGTTTGCAACTTCTTGATTCTTGGTTGCTTAGAATGCAGAGTGAAATGAAAAAAAAAAATCATAATCTTTACACAGCTCTCTTTCAGAATGCAAATACATAATGTTTACATTAAAAAATACTTGATTCTATGTTCATTCCTAGGAGTCATTTAAGGATACCTCTACTTGTAAAATAAAACTATGACGTATTTTTAAGTCTTTCTAATACCATGAAAGACAAAAAAAAAAAATGAAAGATTTTCCAAAATGCTAGTATCACTAAGCTTGTCCTTAAAGCAACACAGAGAGCTGCCCTTGCCCACTTCTCATTCTCCTTGACCCCCAATTTTGAAAGAAGAATTGCTATATGTAAGAAAAAGCACCTTTAAGAGGAGGAATTTTAATCTCTTAACACTAAATACAAGTGCATGCAGTAGCCAAAACAGCCAGACACTGACTTCTCTGTGAATCTCTTCACTATGGCACTACCATGCCATGAGTGTTCATAGGACTATCTCTCCTCCTGGCGCCTTTATAATCATGGCCACCAGTGTAGAACTATGTCCCACAGGACTCTGCAAACCCTAGTACAGTAGTTAGTACATTAGAGATACCAAAAAAATCTCTATTCAATTACCACAACAACACTGAGATGATAAAACCCTTCCTCATGAAATATTTTCAGGCCATCAGTTGATTGCTCAACTGCTCAAGGTTTCCATTAACCAGGTATTGTAGGGTGATGTAGGACAGGGATATAGATACATAACAATTGCATCCAGTTCCCTTCCCCTGCCATGGAAGGCATTATTGTCTTCTGAAAGGGTTAAAACTGTCTGAGAAAAAGCCTGAAAGGTCCCTGCGCGAACTCAGGATCTTCACTCAACGTCCATATGCTGACTTGCATAAATCTATAGCCAGATGAGAGTCATAAATTGGGATAGGGTGAGAATTTGGCAAGCCTTACTGCCAAACCACTGAGTTGTTTCATCCATTTTAGAAGGGATGGGCTATTGTACGTGTTTTAAAGGTCTGTAAATTTGCACAGAGCTGTGTTTTATTTAATACAATCTACGATGGTCTGTACATGTGATGACAGAAACTGCTGTGCCACACTGCATCTCAACTGTGAACAAAGTCATCAAGCTAGAATGAGAACATAATCTGAAGAATTGTTCTGGGCTAGCCACTAGGCATCCAACGACTAAGTTTTAGAACCAAGTAAATGGAATCTGCCCTCACACCTCCAGAAGGTAGAGACACAGGATAAGCACTTCAACAAGGAGCATTTAAAACAGACAATATCATTATGACTGTAAGAACATTTTGAAATGTATTATTTTTCCTTGATAAGTCTACCATGTAGATCTGTAATTAGGGACTTTGAAAATAGCTACCTTTTTTAAAACACAATATGCTATAATTGTCTATTAAGTCAATGAGTACTTAGGGACTCTTAAAACTGCTGATTACTTGCTTGCTGTAATTTGGAAGAACAAGTACTAAAGATTCCTTGTGAAATTCTCTTTAAAACAGAATGAATTGAAAATGTGCTATTACCTGGTTAGGCTAACAATATTTTTTCCTCAGAATGACATCCATCCGTCATCATATTAATTGCTTCACATCTGGCCAAAACAATGCATTAACTTTTATTTTATAATCTAAGTGAATTTCCATCTCTGAATAAAATTTTTCTAATTCCACAGAGTTTCAATGCTCATAAAAGATGGCATTAGTAATCATTCATTGCTTAGTGTAGATTAAGAATTTTATCTCAGTTATCAGGATAAACAATGCACCAGCCATATGGTGTATTTACAAGTCCTTCTGTTGTATTTATACGTATGCGGTATATTAAATGAAACTGGATAAAAATGAACTATACCTTTTATCAAGTTATGTGCTATTACGCTTGTTTATGTTTAACCATTAAATAAATTAGCAATGTTCTCAAGGTCATTAATATAAATTATAAAGGCTATATATATTATATTGTAGTTTGTATTATTACTCTATTAATATACACTTTAACTTCATAATGATGGATAATTTAATTTACTTTGAATCAAGCATTATAATTACTTCCAAATACAAATCAAACAGAAGCTAAAGAAAGAACAGTGACACAATTATTTAGACACAGAAGCTATCTAAGAAATCTCATTTTTTGGAAGGTTTCCTTTGTCATTTAGGGAGGGTTATTCTTGGCCTGTGTCTCTCCTACTAGGCTTGACTAGACCAATTCCATAGCTACTACTCAAGAACTCACTCACTCCATTAAGGTCGCAGGCAAGAGTCCAAGGTGGTCTCTAGAGATGCACGTTGACTTTGCATTAAGTGACTAACCAACACATATAGAGAGATGAATATATAGACAAATGTTTTTTGGAAGTCAGACCATGGAAAACACTAAGAGATACAACATTCACTGTCCTTCCATTCATGAAGCTTACACTTTCATGAGAACTAATGACAACTGAGATGATTACATATGTGTTTTGCACTGTGGAGAAAAGGAAGTGGTCAAATGAAAAATAATAGTGGTTGCTTTTCTTTAGACAATATGGACCCTGGAGGCCTTTCTAAGAAGGGATCATTCAAGATGTATTCTAAAAGGTGAGAAAGAGCCATCCAGTAGAAGAGCAGATAGACCATTCTGAACAGAGAAGACAGCATACATATATATACACAAAGGCCTTGGGGTGGAAAGAGTTTGTGTTCACCAACTGAGAGAAAGGGATAAACATAGTGAATGAGAGGCTAAAGAAAGACAAGGAGGCAAGAGGTGTGTATGTGCACACTCCTCTCTTCTTGCACATCTCCCTCTGTTTTCATTTACCTCTCCTTCATGCTGGCATTGGAGTGGGCATCTATGTATAAATAGATGGCCTCAAAACAAGCCTGGGGAAATACTAAAGGACAGCTGTACATCTCTAGAAAGAGATCCCACATGGCTACTTCCACATGGTAGAAGGTCAGTGGCCAAGTTAATGAGCCCAAGGCTATACTTCCATTTCGGCACAGCCTGTGTGGTACATGGAGGGGACCCAGAAGTTCTTACATGCCTCAGTAAGGAAGCACAGGGTCTCTAAAAGGGCTGGCAGGTAAGCAGAAATATGGTGTCAAGATATAAAAGCCACATCAAGAGTGACTTGGGGACTAGAGCAAACAGCTAGGATCACACTCCTTGGAGGACGGATCTTGAGCAAAGCCCAGCAGGGATGTCCTCATGAAAAGGTAAGGCTCCGTCTTCTCCCTGGGATGAGTGTGCCCTGTGAGCTGCTGATGATCAGAAATGATGTGAAGTCACTGCAGGTGGCCCAGGTATGAGGCTATGCTGTAATGTTATCTCTTTTGGGGCTTTTCCGCCCTTTTCCCCTCATGCTTCATGCAACATTGCTGATGCTGCAAGACAGAGGACACCGTCCTTGCTGAAAGCCCAACCTCAGCACTTCCATAGGCCTGGCCCCAGGTTAGGAACCTCTCACTGGCTGGGTTACCCACTTTCCTGTTCAGAGAGGGGATAACCAGAGGGAGACGCATCTGATTATAAAAGTACATATTGCAGGGTTTAGGCAAGTAAGAATACATGCTGACCAGGACCAGAGACCCGACTCTGGCTCTCACAAGCTGTGTGAATCATTTTGTTGCCCCACCTCTGGATGAGAAGTTTGGATCAGACAAGCTCCAGTTTTATATTCCACACCCTTATCTTTGGTGACTAGGATAAGAGAAGATGAATTGAAACCTCTCTCCTGCATCTATTTATTTGTATACCCAAGCTGAGCGAGCAGCTTTGCTCTTCTTAAGTTGGAGATGTAAGGTGTTCCCGTCGTAAACAAGAGCCTAGCCTAATCTGATGCAATGGTCCCTGCACGAGAGGCTCCAGGGCATGCCACATGGGTCTCCCTGAAGGGCCAGCACCACCAGGCCGCTCCATACCCCACCAGCCCTTGTCATGGCACGTCAGTTTTTGTCATTTCATAACAAACACTTTATATGTACCCTGGTGAGAAAAGTCTATTAGTTACCAAGTGGTGCAACCAAATCTCCATTTAATTAAAAAATGAATATTTTGTCTTAAGCTATATTTTATTAGAAGCACTGGGACCTGTCACATTTTTATTTTGTTGTTTTTATTTCTACTTTAAAACATCTACAAAATATTTCTATGTAATCAAATATTTTATTCTGCATTGTTTAGCTCTGATTTCTGAAAGAGTGTTTAAAACAAGGGTTGAAGGGGCAGGGAGGGTGAAGTAAGTACAGCCATTCCCATCCACAGCGTGGAGAGGCGTGCAGTCCTAGGGGGCTGCCCTGCTGGTGGACTGGCACATTCCATTCTGGAGCCTTCACCAAGTGTTTCCTGACATGAGCTTAGCACCTGCAAGAGCTGCAGAGGTTCCACAGAGTGAGGAGCAACCGTGAAAATACAAAGACCCCACCCTAGGTGATCTCCTGGTCTAAAAGACAAGCCGGCGTTCATTCCCGTACTCAGAGACTACCTTTCGTGTTGCAAGTCAGCAGTGTTCAGAGGTGTTCCAGACTGTGAGATGGAGAGCCAACAGCAGCAGAAGGTCCCTCCACCATAGAACAGGGTGCAGGGGATGAGAACAGAAACAAAGAGCATGCACTACCAGGTCAGCCTGGGAGAACTACCATTAAGAAAAATAAAAGTGGATGGGAGCTAGAGATTAGCAGGGTTACTGTTTGTGGGTGGCCTGGTTAGAGACGGCATCTCTGGGAGGTGACACTT
Source organism: Theropithecus gelada (assembly GCF_003255815.1). Lineage (NCBI taxonomy): Eukaryota > Metazoa > Chordata > Mammalia > Primates > Cercopithecidae > Theropithecus > Theropithecus gelada. The sequence goes on along the minus strand of NC_037686.1, from coordinate 7,252,590 downwards.
GAACAAAGCCCTGAAGACACGTGGTGGCACCACGTTCCAAGCCGAGGGAACGGCAGCTGCGAAGTGGAAGTGTGGCAGGCGTGCTACAGGCTCCGCACAAGGCCAGCGTGGCAGACGCTGAGTGAGGAAGATAGAGACCAGGCTGGGGAAGGCCTCACATGAAGATAAGCACTTTGCAACAAATTCTGTGAGAGAGGGAGAAGCCACTGGGAGGGTCTGAGTTAAGAAAAATGTAACTGTGATATGACAGAAGGGAGCATAAATCACTGTGGGATGATGAGGATGAAGGGGCAATTCATTTCCCCAAGAACACCAGACAAAGTTTTGGAGAGGAAGTGACACTTGCGTGCAGAGGACTTCATCTGTGCTGCTCTAACACTAGAAAGGACTGGCACTGGGCACAAAGGGCACAGACCCCACCCAGCAGAAGAGAAGGTGTTAGTGTAGACCATGACTAGAGGTAGGAGAAGGCCCGAAGACCATTCTGTGGCCTAAATCAGAAGTAAAAGAATGGGGACTCTAGTAGAAGGCTCAGGTGACGACTGGTTATGTCCATTTGGTTTGATGACTAGAAAGTTATGGCCGGGCGCAGTGGCTCACGCATGTAATCCCAGCACTTTGGGAAGCCGAGGCGGGCGGATCACAAGGTCAGGAGCTCGAGACCATCCTGGCTAATATGGTGAAACCCCGTCTCTACTAAAAATACAAAAAACATCAGCCTGGCGTGGTGGCAGGTGCCTGTAGTCTCAGCTACTCGGGAGGCTGAGGCAGGAGAATGGCATGATCCTGGGAGGCAGAGCTTGCGGTGAGCTGAGATTGTGCCACTGCACTCCAGCCTGGGTGACAGAACAAGACTCTGTCTCAAAATAAAAAAAAAAAAAAAAAAAAAAGAAAGAAAGTTCCATAACAATTCAGTAAGGATAATTTTATTTCACTCGTGATATATTTAAAATGTATTCAGTTTTTTCTTTTTTGTTTTTTTTTTTTTAAGAACAGCAAACAGTCCTCAGTTGAATTCCACTTCGAGGGCCTGCTTATCTTCTGTGTGACTCAATAATTCTGAATGTTGTGAACTGTCCTAAATGTTATTCAATCCACTCTGCAATCAGCAACCCCTTTATGGATGGTACGATTATAACAAGTATCTAGGGAAAAACCATGCTGGTTGTGTACGTTTTAGGAAACAAAGTCAACTCCTAATTTTCTGGATCAATGAAGAGCATCGGCAGCATGGGACACAGATGTGCCTGTGCGTCTCACCCCAGCCCCACCATGTCCTTAGGTTCCCTGTGAGCCAGACAGCTTGGAAGCAGCCAGAGCTGTGTTTAATCTCACAGGCCTGCAAGTTCCAGAGGTCATAGAACTCATCCAAACGCACAGAGTTGGCCAGGGGCAGTGGCTCACGCCTGTAATCCCAACACTTTGGGAGGCCAAGTTGGGTGTATCACTTGCGGTCAGAAGTTCAAGACCAGCCTGGCCAACATGGTGAAACTTAGTCTCTACTAAAAATACAAAAATTAGCCAGGCATGGTGGTGGGGTCTGTAATCCCAGTTACCCAAGAGGATGAGGCAGAAGAATCACTTGAACTTGGGAGGCAGAGACTGCAATGAGCTGAGATTGCTCCACTACATTCCAGCCTGGGTGACAAGAGTAAAAATCTGTCTCAAAAAAAAAAAAAAAAAAGACACAGAGTTAGAGCAGAATGGAAATGTACATCCAGTCTTCCTAACTCCAGAGTCTATCATCTAGCTTCTCAAACTTGGTTAATTTCCAAAGCAGGAAAAGCTGGACATCCCATTGTCCAATGGAGTAGGTAATCTATGTGTGAATAATAAACAATACAGTAAAAGAAACAAACTCCATTTAAAGAAAGTTTACATCAAGTGTGACTGGGATTACAGTTTCCAAACGATGTGACTAAAAAGATTGCCAAAATGTGACCCAGTTAGACGATCAGAGCAGGCATGGTTTTTAGGTTCTGATATTTTCATATTGTTTAAGGACATTCCGGAAACACAAAGCATGATAGAAAGGTCTTGACAAGTCAACAGTGCTAAGACATCAGTATTTAGTTTCAATTCTAACTGTAGGAAAAGCCCACCGTGAGGGACTCTATGTCAAATAAAGCAGACAAATTGCATCCTCATGGATGAGAAAAGGAGAGTTTAATCTGGCAGCAGGGTACGAGGGCAAATTGCAGGTGATCATCTGTAGTTAGGAACAGCAGCTAAGAGAAAGCTGTCATCACCTGGTCATACAAGTTGGACTCTTCTCAGTTGAATGGGAACACTTTTCATTCTCAAGAGGCTTTTCCCAGTTAACTTTTTAAGAACTTACACTGGGCCTTAGGGCTTGAATATTATGGTCTTGGCTCAGATTTACTGCACAAGCATTTCTGCAGAAGCTGGGATCTACGGTGCACATTCTATCTTGGCTCAATGTCTGCAATGAGATTAAATGGCACTAGATAAATAGAAACAAACTAAAGGGACTATCACTTGTTTAGAAAGATCTAAAATTTTAATAAGTTCTAATAAAATGTGTATGGAGAACCAACAAGTTCTAGTGTTGCCTACACTTGTGCCATTTTCACCTCTAGAGGGGCTGCCACTAACTAGTCCAGGCCCAGTGTGCTCATGTGAGCCCAGCTCAACAGTGTCCCGAGGTTCCTTCCTGGACTCACCCCACTGCATTCTGCTCACTCTGTAAAACAGCAGTAGCAATCTAGATTTCGTTTTTACTCATCCATGCGCAGTTGTGTGATTTTACTGTTACATACATTTGTAAACCACAGCCCCTTCAGACACAAATTGGAAGCTCACTGAAAAAATACATATAATTCTTATATATATATATATGAAAGCCAAGAGAGAATATACCTGTGTGTGTATGCATTTTTATTCCTCTGTTTTCAAAGTTTCCATTACAATAACAGCTACTAATTTGTTGAAAAAAGGGAAAATATTCATAAAGAAAAACAGATGAGAATAATAGATTAAAAAACCCTCTACCTCATATTTTCTTTTGGCCATTCTTTTTTCATATAATATCACTGGTAGACAACCTACTATGATATCTTTTGTAAAAATCCACTGAAGTAAATCAATACAATAAAGTTCAAGAGAGACTCCACCTCTATAAAATATAGAGTAGATTCCATGATCTCTAAGATCATTTTCCCAAGCCCTCAACTTTTAGCAGTCTTTGCAGTATTTGACCAATAAAGTTGTCATATATAAGTACCTAACACAATTGTTGAGTCACACAAATACAACAAAAATAAACTAAAAGAGTTCAAAAAAATCCAAAAGTTAAAGTATGTTAAAATACCTCTAAAATATCTGGAAATTAATGTTGGCCAGTTGACTTTAATCATATGTGATAAAATACTGCGTGTGGTTGTACAGATATACTTACAAAACTCTATTTTGATCTGATTTTAAAAGACACTGGACATTATAGTGACAAAAGTTTAGTTTGAATTATATGAGTAAATAAGATTAACCCATTGACTCAACTGGCATTCAGAATAAAAGATGATTGGATGTGATTGTTTGTACACATATCATAGATAAAATACAGGGTAAAAGGGTGGTACACGTGACTCCTCTGTAGAGCAAGTGCCCTGCAGCCTCCACGCCACACAGGCATTTGAGAACAACTGAGCAATGTGATTTTCCTGTAAGAAAAGCAAAGATATGGAGGAAAGCTATAGAAAGGTGACATATTGTCTTCAGATTCTTAGAAGGCTGGTGTTCAAGGTGCCCGCCTGAGTAAATGTGTGATGTAAATGAAGAATTTTGAGAGGAAAATGGTGGAGGGTAGGTGAGTAATGCATTGACTATGAAGGGCTTTGCATGCATGCAAAGGAGTCTCAGGCTGATAGGATACTCTACGCCAAAGAAGAGTTTTAATAACACAGAAAACAAGGTGAGTTTGGGGTTTTATACAGACTATCCCAGGAAAGAAGAGAGAAAAGACAATCATAACGCCACTGCAACAGTCAATGACAGGCCCTCAAATGCTGTTTTGTTAGAGTGCCTAGAGCAACCATTTGTTTCTCCTTCCCAGTGGAAAAAGAATTCAATGATAAATAAATAAGTAACAGAATCGGTTTTGGAGTAGGGGTGTGTTTGTCTATGGGTGTGCATGTATGTGTGTGTGTGTGTGTGTATTTTTGCTTTCACAATAGGGGCAGGGATGACACATATTGAACCAGATCACAAGCATGTCTTAAAGTATAGGCATTTCAAAATCAATAAAACATAAATAATTATGGTGCAGATATAAATAATTAAAACCATAAGATTAAGCAAACAACCTATAACGAGCTACATTAATCTTGATTAAACAAACAAGTTTATAACAAGAAAGTCAAACACAGCGAAAACAGAAAATCACAACCAACCAAAGACAATCAATTACAAGTTATCTTTCCCCCAAATTCTAGCAAATCTAATTACCTGCCTGTGAATACACAAAATACTCATCTTATAATACTGCCAACAACACATGGACGTCAAACTTCTTAAGCAAAATTGAAGTATTTGGAAAACCCTAATTACATTAATTTTTGCTCAATTTCAAATCTGGAACTCTTAGTAACTCCCACTTAATAACTTACATAAGAATGAAAATCTAGAGAATGCCACATTATTTCCTGGGAGAAGTTAGTATTAATTGAGCACATACTATGGAGTAGGCAGTTTTTGAATTCTATCCATTCATTTATTTCATTTAATAATTATAAATTCATGAGGTAGATATTAATATTATCTTTATTTTATAGATGAGGAAACTGAGGTATAGAGAGGCACACACTAAGCAAGCTTTAAACTGAGATTCAAAGCCCAGCATTCTGACTCCACTTTTCTCATTTTTAAGCACTAGTTTATACTGCTCTAGAACCTCCATTTTTAGATTTATCCTAGGCTCATCAGGAGAACCTGTGCAACTCACTAGCAGACTACAGGCCACATTCTGAGAAGCATCTGTAACTATGATGACACCTCAAAATAATGCAATAGCATTGAGAAGATGCATTGGGGTCAAAGCATTGGGGGTCAAAGATAGATTCTGGAGAATTAAGAAAGAGAACCAGCAGGACACCTGGTGACTGTTTATATGTGTGGATTGAGGAAGGGGCCAAGAGGGAGCAGAGTCTGGAATGGCAACTTTGGAAGCAAACAGAAACTACAGTAGAAAGAGCAAGTTTTTGGCTTGGGATGGAGGTTGGCTTTGATGCATAGACTCTGGGATGCTTCTGAGACATTCAGGTAGAAAATCCAGCTGGGTAGAGTGACAAAGGAGCAGACAATGCTTGGAGTGGAGTGAAGAGCGCTGTCCTTGTACCTGCAATGCTGGTCCATGCCTACCCCAGAGGAAATCGTTCACACATGAGGAAGTTACTGGCTGAGGGATGGATGTACTGGGGGGTTCACATAAAGTGAGAACCATCTCTGTGACATGCTGCGGTGTAAAACCAGGGAGGATAAAAAGCAAGACCGAAGGAAACCACAAAGTACAAATGCTGGCACCCTTCCCTACTTGGAGTCCCCCACATGGTGCTGACCATGGTCCCCTTCATTCTACAGTCTTGGGTTGCTGGTCCTATCTGTGCCAATACATTGTCGGCTCCAGAAGGGCCTTCATCTCTTTGATTTTGTAGTTTTTGAAGAATCTAGCACAATGTAGAACTCTTTGTCCAATTACTTAGTCAGGGATTCTTCTCATTTTTACAAGAAGTCCTTTGAGGCCTAAGGTTCAAGCATCATTAGGCTGGCTGTGTGTAAGATATCCTCATTAATAGAAAAGCATTCTAGCTTAATCCTAAGAAACCAACGGGAGGGAAAGAGAAGCAGTGAGGGAACAAAACAAACATGAGAATGCAGAACACTTGCACTTGTGTCTGGAACTGGTTATTAGTCATGTCAGCCTAATCAGATCAGAGGACTCCTTCAGACAAAAAAATAAGGTATTTTGGGTTGAGGCTCATTAAAATTTAGAGTGGTTAATTTCCTCCTTAACTTTAAGTAGCTAGAAAGTCAGAAATGATAAAGATGTGAGTAAAGTAGAGGCTTTTAAATTTTTTTATAAGTAAAAAAAATCTGAAAATTGTTGGAAGTTAAAATATTTTAATTTTCCAAAAGACTTTGTATAGTCTGTTCTATAAAATAAAGATCAGATGTTTAAAAAAAAAAGATGAGCTTGTTAAAACCGATGACCAAAATTAGATGGATTTAGATATGCTAGCTCAGTTTTCCAAACTCAAATGTAGAAAATAAAGATTCCTTTGGAAAACACTATCAAAATAATTTTTTAATGATTATCACTTTTCATTAATATAACACATGCCCTTTGAGGCTTAATTGTAAATAATTGGCTTTCAGTGTAGCTGTAGTGATGATTAATTCGCCTATGTGATATTTAGCTCTCAGATGTCTATAATGGCATGAATAAGCAACAGTATGGCTGGAAATCAGGCTAAGGATTTAAAGGGCAATGACAAAGAGCAAAGTACTCACGCTGCGGCACTTCCAGTGGATGCCCTGTGACATCACACCATCCGATCGGGTGGATGTCAGGGCTGTCTGCCTCCACCCAGTAGTCATACTTATGGTCCCAGCCATCAAAATGAACCTGTTAAAATGAGTTTCAAATGATTAATATTTAGTAATTAGTATTTCACTATTCCTGTATCGAAATATTTGAATACAGATATCTGAAGCTGAGATTGAAATTTTATTAATCACACCCTGCAGTTGAAATAATATTTAAAATGTGCCATTCTACAGCCTTCTAATCCAGCCAACAAAGGCGACTGTACCAAATTTTCAAAGAAATTAAAGAGGTTGGTAAAGAAAAAAATTGTCAGGGATTGATCAGAATTTGAAGAGGGAAGCCCAATCCATTTTCTCAACTAAGACAAATACTGGAATGCTGTTGAGGGAAAACTCTTTGTCCTGAGTAACTGTCCCATTAACCACTTCAAGAACCATGTCAGCATCATCAACATCAAGCGTCACCAACTTGACATTATTACAAGCGCTATACTGATGGGAAATGCATAGATTAGAGTATAAAGAAACAATCAATCCCTAAAACCTCACAAATGAGAGATGGGCCCATTGGAACAATGGAGGCAAAAACAGTAGACAAAATATGCTAGGGGGTAGATAGATTTTATTAGCTACCATAAGAGTTATTTAAAGACCAAGGGTAAGCTATCAAGAAACTTTCGAACAAGAGGTAGGGCCCAGGTCCAGCCATCCTACTGGCATAGGCTCAAACAAGCTAATTATTGCAAGGATAATTTATCATGCATCTTATCTATAAAACACACACAGACATACCATGCACACATATAAGAATAATTAAATAAATCCCAGTCTCTGAAACAAAAAATCAAATACTTATTTCTTAAAATAAAAATAATTATTTCTTTTTAAAAAAGCTATATCCTTTCCAATGCAAAGAAGCCCATTTAAGTTTTTGAAAATCATATTTGAATAAAAAGAGCAAGATGCCTAGTGCTATAATAAGCCAACCTGAAATATAAATCCATTATGCAGAACATAAGACCAAAAAAGCAAAATTCTATATTTTCAGTTCCAAACAAACTCCCAATATTTTTTCTCAAGTCATCTTTCTAAGCAAGTGGTTTTCACAGTGTGATTCTCAGACTATCAGCATCACCTGGACACTTGTTAAAAATGCAAATTCTTGGGCTCCACCTCAATCCTACTGAATCAGAAACTCTAAAGGTAGAGCCTAACACTGTGTGTTAACAAGTTTTCTACATGAATCTGTTATATGCTAAAGTTTGAGAACCAGAGATTACAGTAATAACTTTCAAAAGTATATTTCTACCGAACTTGGGTTCCTGACAATGACAGAGTGCCCTTTCACAGTAATAACCATAAAACTGGACATATGCAGTGACTATTTTCTGATGTTGGACAATAGACAGCACAGAAATGCAATCCCTAAGTAAAGGAAAACATCCCAGATGAGCCCTTAATATCAGCCTGGAGACAATTTCCTGATTGCAGCACAAAGAGGAGAAACATAGAGAAAGCAGTTATGCAGTCAGAAAGACACAGATTGCAGATCAGAGCGGATGATGCAGCTGGAAGTTAAAGGACAAAATACTGGAGAAGACAGAACTACAAAAAAGGGAGAACCAAAGGCCGGGTGCAGTAGCTCATACCTGTCATCCCAGCACTTTGGGAGGCCAAGGACGGAGGATCGCTTGAGCCCAGGTGTTCCAGACCAGCCTGGACAACATAGTGAAACCTCATCTCTACAAAAAAAATCAAAAACTAGCCAAGTGTGGTGGTGTGCACCTATGGTCCCAGCTACTCAGGAGGCTGAAGTAGAAGAATCACCTCAGCCTGGGGAGGTCGGGGCTGCAGTGAACCATGATCATGCCATTGCACCACAGCCTGGGCGACACAGCAAGACCCTGTCTCAATAAAGAGGAGGACCTAAAAGTCCATGGGAGGTTATTCACAAGACCTTGACCAAGGGCTGGACTTCCCATGCACCAGGTGAGACTTTTTGAAGCCAAGCAGAGAGTACCTGATATGAGGCTGAGAATGAAACAAAGATACTAGAGGTCATACGTTTCGGGGAGAGGGGAGAGACTAAAGTGGAGAAATCTCAATAACACTTTGACAATTTCACTGAGACACCACAAAGGTCACATTTTTGGGGAAAGAAAGATGCCCAAGATGAAGCATTACTCGTGAACAACCCCTAAAAAGGGGTAAAATCAAGCCTTTGCCAGATGAAGAATTACCAGTAATAAATTCCCTGACAGAATGAACTCTATTCTTTAAAACAAAACAAAAGAAACAAAAACAAAAATAACAAACACTCCCACTATATACTGTATCATTTTGTATGTATAACGTACAAAAGTTTACCAAACATGTAAATAAGCAGATGATTGTGAGCCATACTCAATTTGTAAAGAAGTAGTCAACAGAAATAGATCTTAAGATGACCCAGATGTTGTAATTAGCAGAAAAGGAATGCAAAGTAGTTATGAAAATATGTTCAAAAACTTAATTGAAATGGTCTAAATTAGTGAATAGAGAATTTCAAGAGAGAAATGGAAACTATAAAAGAGAAGCACATAGAAATTCTAGAAGTGAATAGCAAAATATCTTAAATATTGCTGGATGACAATATTATTGCTGTATGACAATATTATTGCTGGATGGCATTACTAGCAGATTGGAGATGGCAGAAAAACAGATGAGTGAATATAAAATATAAAAACAGATTCATAGAAGTTATTAACCTAAAGAACAGATGATGTTCTGGTGTGATGGCGCGCACCTAAAATCCCAGCACTTTGGGAGGCCGAGGCAGGCAGATCACTTAGCCTGGTCAACATGGTGAAGCCCCATCTCTACTAAAAATGCAAAAATTAACTGGTGTGGTGATGCATGCCTGTAGTCCCAGCTACTTGGGAGGCCAAGGCACAAGGATGGCTTGAACCTGGGAAGCAGAGTTTGTAGTGAGCCGAAATTGCGCCACTGCACTCCAGCCTGGGCGACAGAGCGAGATTCTGTCTCAAAAAACAAACGAACAAACAAACAAACAAAACAAAGATGATATGAGATTTAAATAATAAATAGGGCCTGATAATATCAACTCATCTAACACACGCATATTTGGATTCTGGAAGGAGAGGACACAGACAATGGAGCAGGAATAGTGGTCAAACAAAACCAATGCAGAAAGGATAATGGTTAAAACAAAAAAACTCCCAATTTGGCCAAAAATACCAATTTGCAAGCTTAAGAGTGACAAAACCTGAGCATAATAAACACAAAGGAAATCAAAACTAGGCAAATCATAGACCACTGAAAATGAAAGCTAAAGGGAAACCCTGAAAGCAACCGGAGACAATGCAACACATTAGAGAGAGCAGAGCCGCGATGGGAAAGTGTGCCACCTTCTCACCAGAAACGGTGCAGGCAGGAAGATAATAAAATGACATCCTTAAAACACTAACAGGAAACATAAAAAGCTGTCAACACAGAATTTCAATTCCTACAAAAATACCCTTCAAAAAAGACTAAAACAGAGAAATTTTCAGATAAAAGGAGAATACACACTTATAGATGTATACTGTAAGAAATATTACAAGGAGTATTTCAGGTTGATGCTAAGTGATGCCAGATGGAAACTACGACCTACGTGAAGACCACTAGCAATAGCAAATATGCGGGGAAATATGCAAGGCTAGTTCCGCATTCTAACTGTAATCAATTAATTCAATACACCACAGAATAAGAACAAAAGTAATGTGGTCATCTCAATGGATACAGAAAAAGTATTTGACAAAGTTCAATACACAATGATAAATACTTCAACAAACTAGAAATAGAAGGGAACTCCCTCAGTCTGATAAAAGGCATCTACGAAACACTTAGAGGTAACATCATACTAAGTAATACTTTATTGAATGCTTCATCCCCAAAATCAAGAATAAGGCAAGTGCATTCATTCTTACTGTTTCTAGTTAACATCGTAATGTAGTGCAATTAGGCAAGAGAAAGAAATATTAATAAAAGGCATGAAACATGCAAAATAAGTCAACATAAAACAATCAATTGTATTAATATACACTGGCAACAAAAAATTCAAAAAATATTAATTTTTTAAAAATTTCCTTTAGAATAGCATTAAAAATGAAGAACTCAGCAAAACATCTGAGAAAATGAGAAAATGTGCAAGATCTCTACATTGAAAGCTAGAAAACATTCCTAAGATAAATTAAAAGATGATCCCACATACGTGAAGAGAACTATCATGCCCACAGGCTGGAAGACTCAATATCATTATTGATACATCATCTCTTCCCAGATTGTTCCATAAATTCAATATAATCCCACTCAAAAAGGTAGGCCTTTTGTTTTGTATCATTTGACAAGCAGATTCTAACATTATAAAGGAATGAAAAATGATCTAGCTTATCCAAAACAATTTTGTAAAAAAAATTAACAAAGTTGGGGAACTGATACTATCTGATTTTTAGAATTACTACAAAGGCACAGTTATTAGGACAGTGTTGTACTGGCTTAGGATAGACACATATATTAATAGAACAAAATACTGTGTATAAATTGATCCACATATATGCAGTCAATCGATTTTCAAAAACATTACAAGAGTGTTGAATGAGGAAAGGACAGTCTTTTCAACAAATGGCACTAGAATGCATGAACATCAACATGTGAAAAAAACTGAGCCAGCTGACTTCTACCTCACATCACACATACACAAGAATTTGAAATGATACATAAACAAAACATAAAAGCTGAAACTGTAAAACCCAAGAAGAAAAGATAAAGTCTTCATGACATTGAAATATTCAAGGATTTATTAGCACACAGAAGGCACTACCCCTACAATAATACATTAATAAATTCATTTTTTAACCTGAATCAAAAACTTTTGTTTTTCAGAATCACCAAGAAAAATAAGAAGTGAGCCACAGGCATTTGCAATACATTTATCTGACAAGAAACTTGACAGAAAATTCAATGTAAAAAACGGGCAAAAGACTGAATGAACATTTTGGGAAAAAACTCATGAACGATCAATAAACAAACTTTTAAAATCTCAATATCACTCTTCACCAGAGAAACCAAAATGAAATACTACTGCATACCCACTCGAGTGATTTAAATGACAGACAAAATTTCCCAGCGTCAGTTATTGCTGAGGCTGTGGAGCTCCTGAAACGTTCATACTAATGTCAGCAGGGGTGTAAAATTGCACAACCACTTTCAATAATGTTATGCTACTTTTTAAAGAAGCTTAAGCCATGTGCCTACCTAGCCTGTGACTCCTAGTAATTCCAACAAAAGTGATGAAAATATAAAGTTGTGTAAACAAATGTCCCTTGCAGTTTTATTCATAATAGCCCAAACCTGAAAACAACCCAAATGCCCAACAGGTGAACATTCATTCACAAACAAGTGTGCAGTGTCCATAAAATGAATACTAGTTCAGCAATAAAAAGGGATAAACTGTTTACACATTCATGAACATGGGAACAGCAGACTTCATGTTGAGCAAGGAGGCAGACACAATAGTGCATGCTGTATGACCCCACTGATATGAAATCTGACAACAGGCAACAGAAAACAGGTCCATGGTTGTCTGGGAGAAGGGTGGGAGCAGGACTGGCTGAGAAGGAGCACAAAGGAAGCGTCTGTGTTGTTGGAAGTGTTCTACATCTCGACTGGGATGGTGGCTATGCAGGATATATTATACATTTTTCAACACTCATCAAAATGCGTGCATAAAATCTGTACATCTTATCATTTGCAAATTACATCTCAATATAGTTACTTTATTTAAAATGTTTCTACATTCAGCTGCTGTCACATGTGGCTGCTCTGTCTCCTACTATCTTCTACTGATGGCGATATTGCAGCACTCAAGACATAGCCAGGCACCCTAGGACTGTCAGTACCAGACCACTGAATATTCGAGGCGTAAAGAGGCAACACTGGTGTTCCTTTTTGGAATGATGCTTCCTGCTCTGGAATTACCAATAGGAAGAAGTTTGTGTAAGTCCATATAATGGAGCGAAGAAGAAATAAATTTCCCAAACTTCAACTAATTTCAATGCCCTTCCCCTTTTAAGTCTGGGGTACAATTTTTTATGTTTCAAAAGCAAGGAAGTCGTGTCAAAGCACAAACAGGACTGGCAGGCCAAACACCCTAGCAAGGTCCTGCTTCAAGGAGTTAGGCCTTTCTGTTTTAACTATTTTGGTGGACCTGGGAATCAGACTGCAAAATTAGGTCTCAACTGAAGAAGTAAAAAAAAAAAAAAAACTTTTTCAATTTTTTTTGACATCAGGCACAATAATTTTATGTACTCTATTCAACATTTTCCTCTTACGTTCATTAATAAATATTAAACTGTCATTTCCAGGGTTGTATATAATTGCTCACAAAGAAACCATGGGAATTAAAAATAGCCCCCCAATCCAATGATGTGATTCTCCCCTCCCCAGCAAGGGCTGTCTAAACTCCAAATTTATAATCAAAATCTGTGCCTATGTAGAATACATCTTTATGAAAGATATTTTCATATCTTTGGATCATATCTTTGGATCTGTGGAATAAAAATCCATTTTAAAAAATTCTAACCAGATGGTCAAGTTAATAGAGGAGACTGGCATTTTAAGTCTATTTACCAAGAGTCCTTTTGTAAAGCAAAGCCTCGTTTTGAAAACCAAATCATCTCCAGCATTGTATTTCATACATTTATGATTTTTCACATATCTGGGTTTGCATAAAATAAACATGTAGACCCTTTTTTCTCAAGCTTTGATAAACCAGAAAACAAAGGTCAGATCACTGAATCAACCACTGTCTCAAGTTCTTATCCTTAAACAGACAGTAACGTTTCCTAATGGCATTAACATTACACATTAGCTATTAAAGAGTGGTAAGAAATAACTTGGAAATTTAAAAATTAGATCAGCATATTTAAAAAAAAAAAAAACAAGGAAAAACTCCTTGGCATAAATCCCACACTTTCAACTGTCTGCACCAACACAGTCTCTGTTTTTCCTTATCTTTACTTCCCAATGCCCACAGCAGGACTTGCCCCGAGCCCCTTAAATGTACCCCAACACCTCAGTCATCTTCACTGCTCCCATGGCACCTAGCCCTGTGTCTCACAGATTTTAAAGGCTCAAAGCCCATCATCTGAATAAGATGCAAGACAGTAATCACATCTTCTCATTGTTCTTTTGGGCAATTGGAAGACGAGGCAGTTATTACAATACTTAGGAACATCGGGGCTAAATTTAACGCTCAGTCACAATAATTTTATTAGCCTAAGTGACTATTACATTGTTTTATTTTGCTACATTGTTTTAAAATTTTTAATTTCCACTTTAACAGGCTTATTGGATATGTTTATTTTACTGTCAGAGTCCTCAAATCTATTTTACATGCTTACGGCAAACAAATTATAAGCGCAGATATGATGTTAACTTCTTCAGAAACAGCCTCTATTGTGCCTGAACCCTTCTAGCTTTAATTTAATACATTTTGATTTAACTAGGCTTAAATTTCATTCTAGAAAGGAGAATTGGGTTTTAATATGTTATCCTGATACCTATTGCTCATAACTATTGGTGCTAATAAGATTATAGTTCATCTTACTTCCTGTGATGCCAGGCTCTGGGCTGTGTTGAGGGATGGCAAAGGGGAGCAGGGATAGTACTGAGGCAAGACATCTGCTTTACTGTGATTCAAGAATGCTTGCACTGTGCCTTTACCGAATACTCTCATAAACCAAGAGCAAGAGTGTTGGGTATGGCAGGGGACACACTTTTATTGTGTGCTTATGTATTCCAGGCATAGTTGTAATGTGTGTGTGTGTCCACACACACACATACACGCCATAGCCACAGCTCACTGCAGCCTCAAACTCCTGGGCTCAAGTGATCCTCCTGCCTCCCGAATAGCTGGAACTGCAGGTGCATGCCACCACACCTGGTCAATTATTTTATTTTGTTTTTTTTGTAGAGTCAAGGTCTTGCTATGTTGCTCAGGTTGGTCTCAAACTCCTGTTCTCAAGTGATCCTCCTGCTTCAGCCTCCCAAAGAGCTGGGATTACAGGCATGAGGCACTGGGTGCAGCCCTATATATCTCCTCATTAAATGTTCACAGGTGTTACTTTAATAGGTGATTAATAGGGGCCTCACAGACGTTAAGAGGTTTGCCAAGATCATAAGCCAGTAAATGGCAAAAGCAGACTTAACCTGAGAACAGTTTACTAGAGAACCATGCAAGAAAATAAATACGGAAAACAATATAACAATGACTAAATGAGGGATATAGTCCAGAGCTACCCATACTTTTCCACAGTAAACATTAACTCCACATTCAGCCCATCTGCTTGCAGACAAGGGTAATGGAGGAGAGAGCATGAAGGAAAGGAAAAATATATATACACCTTCAAAACATCTTACTTTCACGTTATTATCCCCATTTTACATATAAAGCTACTGAGATACGCAGGGATTATGAAATATGCCAACAATTTCCAAATGACTGTGACTCCCAAACCCTCCCTCTCCCCCAGGCCACATGTCTGAAGTGCTGTTCTGTGGTTTTCGAACCAGCCGCCCCTAGGTTTGTTCCTTACCACTGCTTCCACACTCACTTGTGGTCAATTAACCCAACTCCTTGTCCCTGCTAACCTCCCTCAAACTCATCTGCTCTTCCACAAATACAGTTGCTTCCATCTTCCATTTAATCCTTTCCCATAACAAATATCATAGAAAAACTTTTAATCACTAAGTTGGAAAATTAGTAGTTTGCACCATAGCTATTCTAAAGCTATTTTTATTTGTAAGGCCACTGCCCAAATTCACCAGGTTTCTTAAAGCAGTGTTTTTCAAAATTTAGTAAGCAAAATATGAACTCTCTTCTCCTCCAACCAAGATCTAATTCAGTGGGGGTCAAGAATGAAGGTCAAAATCTGTATTTTTTAACCACAAACCCTAGATTATTTGCTGTTTTTTCATGCTTGTATGCCAATGTTCATGGCAACAGCATTCACAATGGCCAAAAAGTGGAAACAATCCAAGTGTTCGTCAACTGATGAACGGGTATGTGGTATGCACACGCAATGGAATATTATTCAGCCACCAAAAAGAATGACATTCTGACATGCTACAACACAGATGAACCTTAAAAACATCATGATAAGCAAAGTAAGCCAGGCACAAAAGGACAAATATCTACTTATATCTAGAATAGGCAAATTCATAAGGACCAAAAGTAGATTAGAGGTTAATAGGGTCTGCAGGGAGGCAGGAATGGGGATTTACTGATTTTGGGGTGCAGATTTTCTGTTTGAGGTGAGGAAAAAAATTTTTTTGCATTTTAAATTCTTTTTAAAAAACTTTTATATTGGGTTCAAGGGTACAAATGCAGGTTTTTTTATACAGGTAAATTACGTGTCACAGGGGTTTGGTATACAGACTATTTTGCCACCCAGGTAATAGGCATGGCACCTGACAGGTAGTTTTTCTTTTTTTCTTTTTGTTTTTTTGAGACAGAGTCTCACTCTGTCACCCAGGCTGGAGTGCAGTGGCGCCATCTTAGCTCACTGCAACCTCTGTTTCTTGGGTTCAAGCAATTCTCTTGCCTCAGCCTCCTGTGTAGCTGGGATTACAGGTGTGTGCCACCATGCCCAGCTAATTTTTCTTTGTATTTTTAGTAGAGAGGGGGTTTCAACATGTTGGCCAGCCTGGGCTCGAACTCCTAACCTCAAGTGATCTGCCCACCTTGGCCTCCCAAAGTGCTGGGATTACAGGTGTGAGCCACCACACCTGGCCATGGTAGGTAGTTTTTCAGTGCTCTCCCTCTACCCACCCTCCACCTTCAAGTAGGCCCCAGCGTCTCTTGTTCTCCTCTTTATATCCACACGGACTCAATGTTTAGCTTTCACTTATAAATGAGAACACGTGATATTTGGTTTTCTGTTTCTACATTAGTTCACTTAGGATAATGGTCTCCAGCTCCATTTCTGTTGCTGTAAAGGACATGATCTCCTTTTTTATGGCTATCTAGTATTCCATGGTGTATATGTACTACATTTTCTTTATCCAGTCTACCACTGATAGGCATTTGGGTTGATTCTATGACTTTGCTACTGTAGGTAGTGCCACGATGAACATGCACTTGCATGTGTCTTTATGGTAGAACAATTTATATTCCCCTGGGTATACACTCAATAATGGGACTGCTGGGTTGAATGGTAATTCTGCTTAGAGTTCTCTGAGAAATCCCTACACTGCTTTACACAATAACTGAACTAATTTACATTCCCACACCAGCAGTGTATAAGCATTTGCTTTTCTCCACAATCTCACAAGTATCTGTTATCTTTTGACTTTCTAATAATAGCCATTCTGATTGGTGTGAGATGGTCTCTCATTGTGCTTTTGATTTGCATTTCTCTAATGATTAATGATGTTGAGCATTTTTCATATGTGTGTTGACTGCGTGTGTGTCTCTTTTTGAAAACTGTCTGTTCATATCCTTTGTCCACTTTTTAATGGGGTTGTTTGATTGTTTGCTTGTTAATGTGTTTCTGGATATCACCTTTGTTGGATGCATAGTTTGCAAATATTTTCTCCCATTCTGTAGGCTGTCTGTTTACTGTGTTAATAGTTTATTTTGCAGTGGAGAAGCCCTTTAGTCTAATTAGGTCCCATTTGTCAATTTTTATTTTTGTTGCAATTGCTTTTGGTGTCTTCATCATGAAATCTTTGCCAGGTTCTATATACAGAATAGTATTTCCTAGGTTGTCTTCCAGGACTTTTGTAGTTTTAGATTTCACATTTAAGTTTTTAATCCATCTTGAGTTTATTTTTGTACATGGTGTAAGGAAGGGGTCTAGTTTCAATCTTCTGCATATGGCTAGCCAGTTATCCCAGCACCATTTATTGAATAGGGAGTCCTTTAGATAAAATCTTTTCAAATGCTTTTTTAGGGTTATCAACTGACTTTGCCATTAAACCCACTGTTCTATCTAATGCCACTGAAAATAACTTATTTAAATAGTCATAAACCATTCTTAATTTTATAAGGCAATGAACCCAAGAGAAGTCTGGTTGAAGGCCTGATGCAGAGAACCACTCAACTCTAAAGGTTTCCATTTGTGATACATATATCTACATAAATTTCCATTTTTCTATTTCTATGGTTACAGTTATAAGAAATAGAATTGGTTTTTCCCATAAGATGTGTTTTTCAGATAAGATTCCCATAAGAAAAAAAAATGCCAAATTTCTAATAGAATCCCCAGGGTTTTAATTCTTGTTAAGAAAATCTTTAAATATTTTCATCAGAGTTAGGCATACCAGCCCTACTTGGGGCTCTGTGACTACATGTCTGTGGGTGACATCTTTGCAAGAAAAACCTCCTTCATAACCAGTGTAAAGACAAATGATCTCCAAATCAGTTTATGGTTATAACTAACATAAATATTTCCATAATCTCTGCCTTAAAGCGTAGACAGTCTGAAGCACTGAGGCGGTGAACTGGACCACCGTGGCAGATGCTGCGCCTCCACTGCTGATGTAAAGGTCATCGCCTTTGTGACTGTTCACCAGGCCTCTACCCTCCATCTTCTCCTCAGGACAAAGGCCTTTTCAGGGGACATTGTTTCAATATGCACTCTTGATTTGTCCTGAGATTCTGAATTTCCACCTTGAATCCTACAGCAAATCATCACAGTTTTTCTATTAAATCACATGAAAAAGGATTTACACTGTTTATAATAAAAGAAGAGATAGGATTTCTAAATAAGAATAGTAAGACATGAAGAATGTCAAACTAAGAAAAGTTGGTTATACAGAGGGAGTACATAATTTATTGTCCAAATGGTATATTTTTGAGAGTAAAAGGGAACACTATTAATCATTAGACAATTACAGTAGGTGTACTCCAGGACTAACCATGGAATCCAGGATATTCAATAACTCTAAGTACTCTAAGGATGAGATTGCTATAAACATTCAATTCCAAATAAGCCAATAGCAAAGGGGAAATATTATACAATTCTCATAACATTAAAAAAATACACGTTAGTCTAATGTTGCAAAATTTCCCCTAATAGAAATTTATTGTACAAATATTTATATAAGGAACCTTGTATAACACAATGGACAATATGATATAGTGCCTGCACAATAATTTATGTAATTGCATAATATCTACATGGTTAATATAAGCAAAATGGAAATACATACACACAGAGATATACTTATGAAATGAATGCATCATGAGCACTACTAAAATTTTCAAAGTCATGGGTAGGTTACATATTTTTTCTATCCATTCTGATAATTTATGTATTAGTACAACATCAATCTTATTAGTAATTTCTAAATTGGCCATATAAATAATTTCCTGATCACTTCTGATCATTTAGACTCTGATTTTACATCTGTCACAGCAATTTGACTATTACTTGAGGACAGACACTGTATTTTCTATATTTTTTGTTTCCAATACCAGATAACATCCAGAGCATATTTGTTGAAGCGTTTAACACTCACTGGACAAATGAAGGAGTAAATGAATGTATAAATCCAAATATGTCCATTCAAATTAGGTAAACACTATCAAACAAATATGTCTAAAGGATTTATTTAAGTTTAACCCAAACCGGCTGATTTAGCCATTTCTTTTACAGACTTATCTATCTTTTCAATTACCAACACTGGTTTTCAAGAAACATGACATTCTATAACATGAAAGCGTCTGAGATTCTTTTAAGCCATTTCTTCTTTTAGAATACAAAATCAGGCACATGTTCCTCTTGGTTATAATGACTAAGATGTGGTGGATAAACAAGGATTTTGAGCTAACTATGATTATGACCCAGCCATATTGAGGAATGGATGAAGAGAAGAGTGCATATGTGGAAGAGGCCAGGGGAGAAACGAGAGCTCCACTCACAGCTCATATAGTCAGAACCCCACGTAAAAGTGAAGAAGTTGCAAACCAAGTCCATGTTTAGAGTCTCAAGGATAAACAACACCGAAATCAGCTAAGGGAAAAAAATGTGAAAGAAGGGGTCTTGGGACAAGTGTTTCCCAAACAAAACTTGTAGCATTATTTTTTGCACTTTGTCAGTCTATAACTTGGGCAACCCAGTTAATGGCTATGTCATCGCCAGATGAGAACTACAGGAAAAGAAGCAGGGTTTTGATTTTTGCTTGGTTTGATTAATTTTGTTGTTGAAGGGGAAATTTAATGAATTCCATTTTAATCATATTAAATTCCAAGTGCTAACAGGATATGCAGGTCAAAATGTCCAGCACACAAATTAAAAGTCATTCCTGGATCTTGCTTGAAAAATCTAAGGCATAGATTTAGGAGTCATAAACAAACAGAGGGAAGGCGGAGCCAGGGCCATACACATGCTGACAAAGAAAGGGAATGAGGACTCGACTGGGAAATACGCAGTGCTGGACCCAATATGCTCCTTTCTCCCCTCCAGATCCACACGGTGTCAAGGACACAGCCCTTTATGGATGGCATCAATAGCTTTTGGGTTTGGCCAATGAGAAGTATCAAAAGGACTCATGAAGACAGGAGGAAAGGGAGGCTGGGGAAGGCATGCTCAAGCCTCCCTTGCTGCAGGCTGCAGGCTGGCAGTGGCTGAGGGGAGGGTGGTGTTCCTGCTTGTGGCTGGCTCCTGTACTCAGCTCTCCTGAGTTCTCCCAGTCCCACCCCTCACTCTCTCAAGCCTGCCCAAACGTCATGAACAGGCCCCTATTAAAGTCTATATGAGGTGCCTGCTGGTTCCTGCAGGACCCTGACTGATACATGAGTCTACAAGAAATCCTGAGGAATTCTGTCAAAAAGTAGAGCAATAAGAAGCAATAAAGAACTAACTCTAATCAAGACCGAATGGTAAAGGGGTTGCTGAGGGAGGGCAATTTCAACAGGGGCTGGGGTCAACTGTGCTGAGGCCGCCAAATAGGCACATGAGAAATGACTATGCCAAGTTCAGCAAGGCAGCCACCGCAAGGATCCCGGATCAGGGCTGACTCAGCCGGAAGAGTGAATAAGCAGCAGAAATGAAGACCAAAAAGGGCTTTTTCTTTTCTTTTCATTTCATTATTTTATTTTATTTTATTTTATTTTATTTTATTTTATTTTATTTATTTTATTTTATTTTGGAAATGGAGTCTCGCTCTGTCAACCAGGCTAGAGTGCAGTGGCGCAATCTCGGCTCACTGCAACCTCTGTCTCCCAGGCTCAAGCAAATCTCCTGCCTCAGCCTCCTGAGTAGCTGGGATTAAAGTTGTGTACCACCACGCCCAACTAATTTTTCTATTTTAGTAGAGATGGGGTTTCACCATGCTGGCCAGGCTGGTCTCAAACTCCTGACCTGGTGATCTGCCCGCCTCAGATTCCCAAAGTGCTGGGATTACACGCGTGAGCCACCATGCCTGGCCAAAAAGGGCACTTTTGATAACTGTGGTGGCCATAAGGAAGAGAGCAAAGAAGCTCCCCCAGGAAGGATGCATGGAGCCACGGAGACTTGATCTTACACTAACGGAAGCCCTGCCGAGAGACTGAAGATGGGACCGAAGAAATGGGGAGGACAAGTGAAAGAGTTTGGCAAGTGAGAAGCCTCAGCTGTCTCAGATGCAAGGAAGACACAGTAAGCACAGCAAAGCCGGAGGGAGGAGAACCACAAGGCAGCTTCTAGTTTCTCAGGCAAACAGGAGGCAAGGCCACCGGTGGAGGTGGAAGGCAATCCAAGGGCAGAAAGGCAAGTTGTGGCAGTAAATCATAAATCAGCAAAGGCACCTTCCCTCCAGTTGGTGGATGAAGATCTGAAGAAGGCAGGGTACGCAGAGAACTGCACTGAGGGTGTGCGCCCAGTGATAGCTTCCCAAGTGCTCTAGGCAGGGAAGCCATGGGAGGCCGGCAGACATGGGGGCTGTGAGGGGTGGCATGGGGGCCTGAAAGAGGCTGAAGAGCAAGACAAGCAATCGAGAGGGCTACAGAGACAGAAGGCTCTGCTCAGAAACCAAGATTCAGAGCTCCAAATCTTAGAGATGGTACTGTCCTGTGTGATGCCGAGGCCTCAAACATGGAGATGGGGCAGGTGGAGGGAAGGGACGATGCCCAAGGTCTGGGCATCAACAATTCTATGCTTTCTGTATCCAATCTCAGTTATAGACGATATGGGTAAAAACAGAGGTCCACTTAGAAAACTGATATGACCTTCTATTCCTACTCAGAGTAGACGCTTGTTTTTAGCATATATACTTGAGTTTTAAACTCAGAGTAGATGCTGTTTTTAGCATATATGAGTTTTAAACTCGGAGTACGTGCTTGTTTTTAGCATATATTTTTGAGTTTTGACCTTTTTTGATGGCTGTGTTTTCTTCTACAAAAAAATTATAATTTCAAGTTCCTACAGGATATCCAACATTACTCAAATTCAAAAGTTTTCATCTAAAATATCACATCATAGTAGATGAATATCTTGGCTCTATTTCAACAATACAATCTATGTTTCTGTTTACATACTCATTATATTCACCTCCTATGTAGTGTGCTGGGTCATTAAAGCAAATGCATGTTGCTTCTGAGAAATAAGAAGATTGAGCTTAAAACTGTGTTGTAAAATTAAACTTCTGCACAAATGGCTCATGTTTACATGTACTGCACCCTCTGAAACAGGTAATGTATTCACCTGACTGCAGAGCCTTCCCCTCTTTTTCATGTATAACTGAGTAATTACCTCAGCTAGAACGAGGTGTTCCGAAAACGGATTCACTTTCTAAAGAAAATAAGTAAAGTTCCAGCCAGTAAATGACTGTCAAGCAATGGAGGAGAATGAACGTTTGCAATTAACGCGTTTGTTCTTGCTTTTAGTTTTTTTTCTATAAGTCAATGTCAGAATTCTACATTATTCCCATTGAAATTATACTTATTGTCCACAAGGATCTTGGTACCAAAAAAAAAAAAAAACAGAAAGAAAAAACCTGACATTTGCTCTCTACAATTTTGTGTGCAGTGAGATCTAAACATAACATAAATTAAAATGATAAAAGATCTAATTATCTAGAGATAGTTTTCTACTTAATTTATTTTAGATAGAAACAAACAAAAAAAAACCATTGTTGTCCAGCTGGCTGATGTGTCCAATATTTCAGCACTTATGTTCCTGATGTCCCTGAGTATTTCAAGCCTATCCATTCATTCCCTGCCTCTCTCACTTTTTTACCGTGGAATCCTAGGGTCTGGAATCTGAAATGAGAAACTATTGGCTTCCACAAAGATCACAGACCAATCCCACCAACCACTACACAGATCATGTAGGATGGTACTGACAATTAATTAGTTATATTTCCAATTAAACAAATATTTTTACAAGTATAATTTAATACAATTATATAAAAATTATATATATTCTATAATACAATTAACATTAAAAGTTTAATTATTAATTAATAAATAAACTGATATTTTAGGGAGTTCTGCTTCTAGTTAGGATGTTGAACTTCAGAACAGGCCAATTAGAAGTATTAGAACTAGAAAATGGCTAGAAACTAACTAAAAATATATAAAACCATAATTTCTGAACTCACTGTGGATAGTAAGAAGTCTAAATGAAGTCTAAATTATCTTCCTGATGGAGAAGGAGGGCCCTTTCCTAAGTAAGCAGAGAGATCCGCCACTTCCTCCAGCTCAGGGGCCTGTGCTGAGTTTGTACCCGGAGGAGCAGAAGATCAAACCTGACGCGGGGGGATGGACTTTAACAGAGCAAGACACAGCCAGCGCAGGTTTCAGAAGCCATAGGGGCTGGCTGGCTGCGTTGAGATCTGCTGAAACCCCAGACCCTGAGCTGGCTGTCACTGAGTGCTTACCAGCACAGAGGCTGTGGGGAGGGCCTGGAAAGCCCAGGGAGACCCCTGTAATCTCCTGGTCCTGGGATCACTAGAGGGAGTAGAGGGAAGTCCTTTCTATCAACACATTTGAAACCAGAGATGAACTAAAGCTAAAACTGCAACCTGCTTGATTCTTAACAGGATCAAAAGGATCCATCCCTGTCTTTGTTTCCTAAGTCTACCATAACAAAATTACCACAAACTTGGTGTCTTCAAAAGACATAAACTTTTTCTCTCACAGTTCTGGGGGCCAGAATCTGAAATAAAAGCATGGTAGGACCACACTCTCTCTGGGAACATCACTCCTTGCCTTTCCCAGTACCCCGTGGCTGCAGGTGGT
This sequence comes from Theropithecus gelada, assembly GCF_003255815.1. Classification (NCBI taxonomy): domain Eukaryota; kingdom Metazoa; phylum Chordata; class Mammalia; order Primates; family Cercopithecidae; genus Theropithecus; species Theropithecus gelada. The sequence continues at coordinate 7,228,763 of NC_037686.1, read as the reverse complement.
TCCCTGGCTTCAGTCTGCATCACTCCAATCTCTGCCTCCATTTTTCACATTGCCTTCTCCTCTTCTTTTGTGCCTTTTCCTCGTTTGTCTCTTATAAGAATACTTGTCATTGGATTTATGACCCACTCATGAAACCCAGGATGAGTTCACCTCAAGATCCTTAACTTAATTAAATCTTTAAATATCATTTTCTCAAATAAAGTCACAATCACAGGTCCTGGAGGTCAAGAGGTGGACGAATCTTTTGTGGACCACCATTCAACCCACTATAGGCCCTCACACTAGCCACCTAACAGAAGAAAAGGCACGACCCTTTCTGAGGGGAAAACAATGCCTACTGCAGTCTCTTTGGCTCTTTTATACACAACATCCAGCATACATGAAAAAAAAGAAACAAGACAATGTGACTTGTAATCGAGAGAAAATACAGCCAATAGAAGTAAACGTACAGATGATCCAGACATTAAAATCAGCAAAAAATAACATTACTATAAATGTTAAATTTTTTTAAGTAAAGAAAATGGATATAAAGTTGGAGAAATTTAACAGAAAAATGAACTATCTAAAAAGGAACCAAATGGATATTCCAGAATTTTAAATTCCATATCTGAAATTAAGAATTCATAAAATGTGTTTAATAGCAGATTGAAAATAGCAGAAAAAAGGCAAGTGGCATAAAAGATCAATAGAAATTGTCTGGAGCACAAAAAGAAAAAAGAATAGGTAAAAGTAGAAGAGTTCATGAGAGATGTGTGAGATCCTCTCAAATACTCTAACAGATACGCAACTATTATCCCACAAGGAGAGGAGACAGGAAATGGGCAGAATCAATGTCTGAAGAGATGATGGTTGAGAATTTTCCAAAATGTGTAATGAACATCAATCCACATATTCAAGAAACAGTCAATTCCAAACATGGGAGCAAAAAAATGAAAAGGAAAAAGAAAAACCCACCTCAGCACATTAAGGCAAAATTTGAAAAACAAAAGACATAGAGATTGTCAGACTAAATACAAAGCACGAAAAGAAACATGACATGAAAGAGGACATACTGTATGACCCCACTCATAAGAAATACATGACTCCATTCATAAGAACAGGCAAAATTTATCTATAATAAAACAGAATGTGATTACCTCTGGAGAGGTATGGGAAAGGGCTGTCGTACTGACTGAGGAGGCTTTGAGAGAAATTTTTGAATGATAGAAATGTTCTCTGTTTTGATCTGGATGATAGTTATGGGTAGATATATATGTAAAAATTCACTGAGCTGTACACTTAAATTGTGTATGTCACTACATGTAAATTATCCCTTCCTTATAAAACAACAGGAATGGGTCTGCAAATATTCACCCCATTATGACATGCTTGCCAGTCATAATGAGATCCATTCAGAATTTATCAGTAGAGTTCTAAATAATCATTCATGTATTCATTTAAGCCACAAATATTAATTGCATACTTACTATATGTCTGGGACTATTTTGGGCACTAGGGATGTATCAGTGAACAAAACAGGGGGAAAAATTCCTTGCCTTTTGAAGCTTAAATTCTAGTAGGGATAATCAAATACTATCAAATAAGTGATGTTTTTTCACATATTAAAAGGTATTAAAAGCTGGAAAGGTGAGAGCAGAGTTAGGGGGAGTAGGAGTGTGCCAGGGAAGACTTGCTGAAATTGAAAATGAAGTGGAAAAGATAGACTTAAAAGAGGTGTGGGGGTTAGAGATTTGGGCGTATGGGGAAGAAAATTACAGCCAAAGGGAACAGCCAGAGCAGAGATCCTGAGGTAGCAGTCTGACATGTGTAGGAAAAGCAAGAAGTTTAGTTTGGCTGGAGTAGAGCGCACATGGGAAAAGGTGGTAAGAGTTAAGGTCAGAGAGGGAACACGGGTACAGTATGAGGTAGGGTCTTATGGGATTTGGCTTTTATTCTTGGGGAGACAGGAAGACAGAATACAGGATTTTGTGTAGAGGCACAATGATGACATGATGACATGGTCATATGACATGATCTGACTTGGATTTTATAAGAACCAGTCTGGCTGCTTCTTTGAGAGAGCTGGGGCAGAGGGAGGTGGCTGGGGTGGAAGTTGGAAGAGCAGGTGGGTAACTGCTGTAATAATCCAGGCAAGAGGTGATGTAGCCTGGACTATGGCAGTATCAACAGAAGTGGGGAAAGAGGCCTGCTTCTGTGCACATCTCAAAGCTGTAGTCAACAGTTTGCTGGTGAATTAAAATATTAGCTGTGATAGAAAGACAGCAGTCAAAGATGACTTCATGTTTTTGATTTGAGCAATGGGAAAGACAGAATGGCCATTGCTTGAGATGGAGGAGGTAGTAGTGGGAAAGGGTTAGAGAGGAAGATCAGTCAAACTTTGGACACGTTGAGACTGAGATAGCCACTCGACATAAAACAGACATGTCGAGTAGGTAGACTGATACAGGAGTTTGCAGTTCATCAACATACAGGTGATATTCAAAGCGGTGCCATTTGAGGAAACCACAAAGAGAATAAATACAGCTGGGGAAGAGCAGGGGTCCACTAACGAGCCCCAGTGCACACTGATATGATTCGGTGTGGGGCAAGGTGCAGTGGCTCACACTTATAATCCCGACACTTTGGAGGCTGTGGCAGGATGATCGCTTGAGTCTAGGAGTTCAAGACCAGCCTGCACAACATAAAGAGACCTTTGTTACTACAAAAAAAATTTTTTAATTAGCTGGATGTGGTGGTACACACCTGTCGTCCCAACTCCTCAGGAAGCAGAGGTGGGAGGATCACTTGAGCCCAGGAGTTTGAGGCTGCAGTGAGCTAGGTTTGCACTACTGCACTCCAGCCTGGGCGACAGAGTGAGTGTCCCTGTCCCAAAAAAAGAAAAGAAAAAGGAAAAAGAAAGTTCAAGAGAGAAGGGGGAACCAATAGAAGGAGTGTGAGAAGGAGCTGCTGGTGAGGCAGGAAACAATGAAGAGAAAGCGGTGCCCTGGAAACCACATGAAGAAAGTGTTAGCAGAGGTACAGGCAGCTCTTTCAAAGAGGTCTCCTTTAAATGGCAGCAGAAAAATGAATGGAGAAGTGGAGTCAGAAAATGATGTTTTTAAGATGGCAGAAATAATACCATATTTGTGGATGGAAATTCTGTTATGGAAAGGGAAAAACAAAGGATAAGGAAGAGCAGTGAGTTGCTGAAAGGTGGCAGAGCAGGCAGGAGACGATGGGCATGTAGATAAGGGGGTGCTTCTGTTGAAACGTGGAAGGTTTGTCCACAGCCACAGGAAGGCGGCAGCAGGGAGATGTGTAGCAACAGGAGCAGGCAGGTGCAGCAGGTGGTGCTGGCAATACGTGTAAGTCCTAGAGTTCCATTCTGATGGCTTCCGCTTTTTAGGCGGGATAGGAGGTAATAGGCATCATCAGCTGAGAACGAGAGTGAGGCAAGGGAATGGGAAATTTTAGGAAAGGAAACAAAGATGTGAAATCGTTATCTAGGAGAATGGGAGAGTCAAAGCATTAGGGAAACTCAATGACTGTCAGTCAGCACCAAGGTTCAGGTAACACCACGTGCAGTAGGACAAGTGAGGGGACTGTGTCTCTCTAGCCATGCCTCACTCCGGGAGGCAGGTACAGAGCAGGCAGAGAGTAAACTTCTCCAGGGCCATGGTTTTGACAAGAAAGTGAGAGGAGGAGAGCTGAAAGTTTATGCAATGACCTGATTTTATCTATTGTACATGGAGTTCATGCCGTGTAAAGAGAAAAAGAGAAAATGAGAAGGTGAGGGGCAGTGAAGATGAAAATGCAGTAGGATCAATGAATTAGAGGCCCTGAGGGCTGCAGATTGACGGAGTTGGGATATTCAAAGAAATTATCTAGAAAGAAGATGGTGGTGGTCAGAGAAGTTTGAGAAACAGCAATCACAGAAAGGGATACACTATTGTTAAAGGCCCACAACAGGGGTCAGTGGCTGAGGTCAAACGGAGGGCAAGGACATCCAAGAGAGAAGGGCAAGGGACTGAGAAAGCAGGGTGCTTGAAAGATCACCTGCATGCGTACTAAAACCACCAAGAATGAAAACCAGAGTCATGTTGGTGAGAGTGACCAGAAGCCAACAGCTAAAATAACCAAGTGCGGGCATGGGTAGGAGCCTATAAAATATGAGGAGCAGTGGCAAACACAGTTTGAAGACATGAGAGTCAAACCCAGAGGACTTTAACGAGGGAAAGGGAGAAGGTCTAGAAATAACCACGAGGAGCAAAGAGTACAAATCTCTCACCTGCAACCCCCAAAGGGCCCATGTGCAAGGGCTGCAGAGCAGCAACGTCCTCACTGAGAACCAGGCAGAGCAGAAAGTGAAGAGAACCTTCAGAAAAGAGGGTACAGAGGCACAGGGCAAAGCGTGGAGAGCCGGGATGGGGCAGAGTTGAGCAGTGACCTTACAGTCTGGGCTTCTTGATCAAACTGACATCACTGGGGATAAAGGGTGAGATACAGTTGGGCTGGTGGGATCACATGAGCAGGTGGTGCCAGGATGCGAGTTTGATGGGTCAGTGGGGAGTGAGTGCCTGCGTCTTCCCTGTGGCTTTTGTGGATGAAAGCGAGGCCAACTGGAGAGATTGAGCCATAGTCCAGGCATATAGGCCACTCTCTTGAACATGCTTAAATGCTCTTTTACCAGCACAAATTCACTGTACACCTCCTAACTTGAGCTATTTGGCCAAAAAGCACACCAGGGAATAGCAGGACAAGTGATTCTTCCAACTTGCTCATACATAAAAAAACCCGGCAGGAGCTTGCTGCATTCACGGCAGTACTTTGTGGGATCGAGGAGGGGAGAAGTAGCCCCCATTAAGTGTCCTCCAGTCAAGCTTTCCAAAATTAATTCAAGGAGGGGAACAAAGATTGGAGCCAATTTAAATCCTTCCTCATTGGAAAAACAAAATCAACAAAACTCTGCAATGTTAACTTCAGAGAACTTTAGGCGCCAGTGAATGTTAAACTCCCACCATACAGTGATCAGCTTCCTGCATTATTGAAATTCAGCAGCACACCTTCCCACATCACCACTGAAATAAGTAAATATCCCAGAATTCAAATGAGGACAGTGACTCAGCGAGGGAGTCTGAATGAGCCCACTCTCCCACAGGGGGCGGGATGGTCACGGCAGCCTTCCGCCTCTGGAAACCGGCCTGACGTGAAGCTACATTTGGAATGAACACAACACGTAGGCTGCTAAATGCCACCATCGCAGCCGTCGTTACCATTTATTTTTAAAATATTTTTTCAGTAAAGTGTCAACTAAGGCATCACAGTTATTACCAATTTAAAAGAAAGCACCGTGGGAAGTGGCCCATTTAATTAATTATAGCCCATGTGCGGTGCAGTCCAAACAATGGCACACTTCACAATTATCCCAGCAGAACCAGAACATCGAACAGAAAGTTCCCCTTCTCCCCTCCATGTGCTGTGGTCCCTAACTTTGAAGTGCAAGTCACAGTCAGAGAGAATGCCAAAGGATCAGAAAAGAAGCCAGTCCCCAGCACTCCATCATCACTGGAGTACAGACAAGAAATCAGCAATGAAGACACAGGTGATAGGAAAGGCATGACAGCATCCCTTATAAATTGCCGTCCCACATTGAGGGGCCCTGTCCAGGTCCTTGGGGTGGAGAAGAGCCACAGCAGAAGGAACGCATTACCAAGGACCAGCTCCTCCCAGCACAGGGCAGGAGGAGTCTGCTCAAAACAGACAGACCTACATGAAATTGAAGTTCTGCCTCTTGCTAGCTGAGTGACCTTGAGCAAGAGACTTACACAAGCTGATCTTCCTTTTTCCTCACCTGCAGAATGAAGGGAATGGTGCCAAATTTGCCCACAGTATAAAGTTTCTAACTAATAGGTATAATGTACAAAAGCGTAGAGTGGGCACTCAGGAGGTGATGATCAGGGATGATGATATTATCACATAAAGGTGGGAAAAGAAATCTGATGTTGGGTTGAGAGCAACACAGTTCATCAAGAGACCATGATCTGAGCTGCCAGTCCGTCAATAACCAGGGTCTGTCCTGGCAAACCTACAGGAGCCATGCTCTGGAGGGGAGAAGGGGGCAGGTTTGCATTCAGCCACGGAATTCCCCATCCATTGCACACGTGGATGCCTGCTACCCTCTACCCCTGCACTCTGAAGACGGGCTAATATCCCACTACTAGGTACTTGATTACTTACTTGTGACTGCTGAGAGCTCCCTGATTTGCAAGGCTTTCTGTTCAGTGGTAGAGTTGTGTGTGGCTCATGGAATCTGCAGGATATTTTCTGACATGAATTCCATGTGGGGCAGACAGACTGGTGTAAGTCATTCCCCTACAAGCCTCAGACTGTTGGAGGAACATGCATACAAATGTCTGCAAACATCACACTCAGAGAAAGCCTCACCACAATTTTTGCAGTTGAAAAAGGCAGGAATTTGTTTTTATTATAAAAGCATTATTTTAAGGATAAAATGTTTTGTGGCTCCTATTCCACACTCACATAGTAACCAGCCAGAGTGCCCGCCGCACACCCAGGAGAACATCTACGTCACCAGCAGCTCCACTGATACCTGCTTCCCCACAACTCCACGAAACAGCCCAATCTGTTCCTATCCAGAGTTCCTCTTAAACACAACCCTACAATCTTAACTTGACTCTGAATGCACATCATTCTTCCTCTTAAACTTTGGGGCTTCATTTCAAATTCTGAATTGAATATTCACTAGAAAAGTCCCATCATTTATGAAACCTACTTGCTCCCATGGGGCTATCTATCCAAAAGAAAATGTCCAAAGCCTTTTAACTATAAAACTCTGATCCCCTTCTCAGTGTGAAAAATGCTCAAAGAGGGGCTGAGAGACTTAAATGCAGAGCCTGAATATTCTGAACATCTTACTGTCTCAGTAATGAGCCTGAGGGTGTCCCAATGAGGCTGGAGAAGTAGGAGGAAGACACAACCATGTTGTTTGAGACCCTGGATTCAGCTGTGCCTGTAGCCAGACCCAGGTCCTCCTATTCAGGGAGCAAGCAAACTAGGGTCCTTTCCTTTTCAGACTAGGTCAGTCCTGGATTTCTCTTACTTGCAACAGAAGAACCTCGACAGATACTCCTTAAACAATTCCTCCATGATCTGAAGTTCCATCCAAAAGGCAAGGCCAAGCAGGGCCCTGAACCACTTACAGATAAAACTAGAAAAGTGGTCCTAAGTCAGATAGCTATGGTAATTGGTGCTAAAAACTCTCAGGCTTCAACTATTCTTTTTTTAAACTTTTATTTTAAGTTCTGGGGTACATGTGCAGGGTGCGCAGGTTTATTACACAAGTAAACATGCGCCATGGTGGTTTGCTGTACCTGCCAACCCCTCACCTAGGTATTAAGCCCAGCATGCATTAGCTACTTTTCCCAATGCATTCCCTCCCTCCATCCAACCCCCGACAGGCCCCAGTGTGTGCTGTTCCCTTCCCTGTGTCCAGTGTTCTCATTGTTCAGCTCCTACATATAAGTGAGAACATGCAGTGTTTGGTTTTCTGTTCCTGCATTAGTTTGCTGAGGATAATGGCTTCCAGCTCCATCCATGTCCCCATAAAGGACATGATCTTATTCCTCTTTATGGCTGCATAGTATTCCATGGTATATATGTACCACATTTTCTTTTTCCAGTCTATTATTGATGGGCATTTGGGTTGATTCCATGTCCTTGCTACTGTGAATAGTGCTGCAATGAACATATGCGTGCATGTGTCTTTGTGATAGAATAATTTGTATTCCTTTGGGTATATATCCCAGTCTTGACTGTGCTAACCAGGCCCCTACTTGGTTCTAGGTACAGCTTGCCTTTTGGCAACACTGGCCTTCCTGGGGCAGCCTTTGTCTGTGTAGCTGCAGACTGTGATTCCGTCATCCACCTTGTCCTGGTGACCCAGACTTCCACTTAGCCAAGGTTCCTGCCACACCCAGATGTCTACAGGTACAAACTCATTTGCTATCACTGCTGCCTTTGGAAGTATTTGAAGGAAGTAATGCGAAGCTTTGACACTGTCGAGCCCACAGCCCGGAAGCATCGGTTAGGTCAAGTAGTGCAGGCCAGACAGAACTGGGGCTGGGGTGGCGCACCTTCTCTCCCTTCTCCACTCATCCACTTTCAGTGCCTCTTAATTCAGCCTGTTTCTTTGACCCCCTTCTGCCTTTCTTGATGCCACTGTGATTGCCTAAGCTAATCTAAATATTGCTTTCATCTTTCTTCAGTCTCTCCTCGTGGGTATTTTACTGCTGATGAAAAATTATCTTATTTATGGTCAACATACCTTCACAATGAAAATGTGAATAACACAACTTGAACACACAGCATAATCCCTGCACCAATCTTATCTCAGGGCTGCAACCACTCACTCTCAATGGTAGTGAAGCAGCTATTTTAGCTCCATTTGTCTGTTTCATTTTCCCACATGCTAATCTGATGTATTCCCTGTTTACAGTAAGATTCCTGATATTTATCAGAGAAAGAGAAAACACTACATTGAAACCCAAAAATTCTGTACCACTCTCAATATACTTTATTTATCCTCATCTTTAGTGGGATTTCACGCCTAAGGAAGTCTTTTGCCTTATTTCCACATCTTGCACCATAGTCTGACACTGGCTGTATAACACATATTTTTAAAGAATAACCATGGATCTAAAGGCGTTAGTTTCTAGTGTGTATTTTTCTTCATGTTCCTTCATCTGTTTCTCCATTCCAGGCCACCTGCTTTGAGTTTCAACAAAATCAATCCCCCAGAAAACATCAATTCTAAAATTCTACAAATCAGTTCAAAATGATGAGAAAAAATGACCATATGTCACAAGAAGTATTAAATGAAGATCTCTCCGCCTATTCAAAGGGGACAGTGTAATCACTGTCTAACTGACAAGGAATTTAAATGTTGACAGTGATAGGCTGGTCACATGTAATACTAGAGAATAGTTATTAAACTACTGAACCTCAGACATGTTCTCTTAGTCTGACGAGGTAGCATCTATTTATTATGATGTTCACAATCCTGAAAATATACTTTAGGGTAGAAATAGAAAGGCCAATTTAAATATTTAGACAATTTTCAAGCTTGGGAATTAATCACTATGTAATTACTGATTTTTCAAATGTTTAACCAGTTTCTCCCCACTCATTTAAATTACATTTTTTATTTCTAAAGAGGGAAAAATCTGTTAAAGTTTTTAAGTTTATGATGTTCACTAGTGATGTTAAAGAGATAGCAAAGAGTTGACCTAAAGACACAAGTTGACAGAGAAGACAAAAGAATAAACTATGGCTAACCCCAAATCCAACACAGCATCAGCTTCCTAGGAGCAGGTAATCAGCCCCCTCATGCCTACATGGGGCTTCTTAAGGTGGATGTGCATTGGCCACTATTTCTACCTGCAACTGAATACCCTAAAGCTACACTGTCTGATGTAACAGCCACTGCCCATAGGTGGCTATTTCCATTTAAATTCATTAAACTCAACTGAAATGAAAACTCCAGGTCCTCAGTCTCACTAGTCACATTTTAAGTGCCCAACAGCCATATGCAGCGAGTGGCCAGTGCACTGGAGAGAACAGGGAGAGGCCATGCCTGTCACTGCAGGAAGTTCTGCTGGACAGCATTGGCCTAGGCAATGGGATTACTATACAGAGACCACCAGTAGTACATACAAGTAGAATTTGCTGCCTGGACAAGTGGGTTAAAAGCTAAAAGCTAAGATCCTAAGCCCTATTGCCATGAGACGGGAAAAAAGGCAGGATCCAGGGCAGGAAGCAGCTATGCTATCCACAGCTCTGGGCAGAAGGGGAAATCTGAAGGATAAGGAGAAAGATGGCTTTGGGGGTCAGAAAGAGACCTTTATGACCTTGTTCTTGAATAAAAGTAGTTTATGGAGGCAACTGAAGTGAAAAAACTCAAATGAGCTTAAACAGAAAGGAGTACTGTTGTAACACCAAATTTGCTTATAGGTGACAACAGAGAATTACAAAAAATGACCAGAGTAACGTATAAATCTCTGGGCTCTCACTGCAATACCCAGGGCCCAAGGGCAGTGAAAGAGCTCTGGAAGTGTCCTACAGGAAGCTGTCAGGCAGGACAGGCAGGAATGCCAGCACAGTGATGGACAACACCCCCAGAAGGAGGAAGCTGCCAGCAGAAGCCACCGATGGAAGCTCAATGACAACTAGGGGTGGTAAAGAAGAGGGGTTAAGGGGTATATTAAAAGAGGCCACTACTGCCAATTTCCTGAAGGCAGCAGCAAAGCACAGGGGTGCAAACCTGTTTCTTCATTTCGGAATCTTAGGTGCAAATGAGAAATAATCACTGTGGAACACAGTGAATAAGAAGATGTAATAATATTTTGTATATCAATTTGGGGCTTGGGGATTTTCCATTTATTAAAATACACCATGCTCATGCACTGATAAGCATACACTGGAGTCATTGTGGGCACAGGCTGTAGGAGGAACTCTCTTAGCTGGCCAGGAAGCAGAGAGATTAACTTGGTTCTCTAGATGCCTTAAGCCAAGTGAAGTAGGCCACACTCAAAAAACAATCTGAATCCTTCATGCTACTGGCAGCTTTTGCCATTAGAGTTACATTTATTTTAAGAGAAGGAGGTGATTATTACTGGAAAATCACCAGCAAACATTATTTTTAGAGAAGGAGGTTATTATTACTGGAAAATCACTAGCAAACAATACTGTTCAGAATTCCAGCCATTTATTATCCATTATCTATCCATTACTACTCCACAGTCCCACTGTTTGTCATATGTTATTAGTATAATGGCCTCATAATGGGCTATGCTTCTTTGACACTATTACAATTCTGCCATGGTTCACTCTGTCAGTATTTCAAGGGAGGAAGCATCATATAAAATGAAATAATACATGATTTAAATTATTCAAATATTATGTAATTCTCAGCCATGCTTAAAGTAAGCATATTGCTTCTTAAAGGCATATTCATAATACAGAAACACCAATGAATCAAATTTTCTATGTGATGTTAGAAATAGCTCCTCTTTTAAGGAATATGTAGAGAGTGTTTAGTTAATGCCAATGGCTAATGCACATTTGTTTTGCATAAGGAATACATAATCCTTAATAAACAGTAATTTGCCCCAATAAATAACCTATCAGTACACTCTTATTTGCAACTCACATTCATTCTTTTCTTCATTCATCTGGCAAATATTTATTGAGTACCCATAAAATGCCAGGTGCTGTTCCATAGGCACTAGGGATATCAAGAGTACTTGGGTAATCAAGGGATAAAAATGTTCCTTCCACTAACTTCTAGAGGCAAAACAAAGTATAAATAAACAAAACCAATATATAATCTAATGTCAGATAACCATAAATGCCTATGATGAAAACTAAACTCGTGTAACAAAACAGTGAATTGCTTCAATAGCAGCAGGAATAATTCTCCCACCGCAACAAGTAGAAACTCCAAGGGTACATGTTCAGACACAGATTAAGAGGTGGGCTTGGTCATGGGAATATCGGCAATTTTACCACAAGTTTCTCTTTTCCCAGTGAATGAGAGGGAAGATCACTAGAAGAGAATGAGGTGAAGGCTATGAGGAGCGAGGGTGTGTGAAACGGTTCTCTTGGAGAATGAGAACATGAAGTGATCAGGAAAATGGAGTAGAATGCCATGAATGGGCTTAGGGTTCTCTTGGACATTTGTGGAGATAAATTTGAAGGCAAATCTCTCAAAATGGCTCTTTGTGTTTCTCTGGCCACAAGATTAAATTTTGGCTCACTTTGAAATTTATAATCAGGCAATTATGTGAGAATAGACAAAAATTACATTCCCAATGAAGTGAGGGATTACAGAGAGACTCAAAGAGAAGGAAAAGACAACCAACTGGGAAAGAAAAATGCAAATTTATATTCACAATGATAGAGTGTGCAATAACCTGACTTAATCATTACACATGCTATGCTTGAGACAAAATTTCACATAAAATTGCACCCCATAAATATGTACAAATATTGCATAAATATAAATACCCCATAAATATGTACAAAATTGTACCCCATAAATATGGACAAATATAATGTATCCCCAAAAAGTGTGGAATAAGACAGTGTTAAATTAGGTTTAGTCTAAAGCTGCCTCCTTACATATTTTGTGTTCAGCCTAAAGGTTTCTCTGTATACAGTGAAGTGCAACTAATTGGATATGTAAATAGACTGTAACCTACTCTTGTGCCAGTCACCAACTTTCAGCCAGTCAAAGGCAGACAACTGTTCACATCACATTCAAATAAGGCAAATGCAGAGCTGCAACCAATCCAGCTGCTTCTGTGCCTCCCTTCCATTTTCTGCATATCACTTCCCATTTTCTGTCCATAAATCATCTCCGACCATGTGGCAGCACAGAGTCACGCTGAACCTCTTCTGGTTCTAGAGCTACCCGATTTGTTAATCATTCTTAGTTCAAGTAAACTCTGTTAAATTTGTTTAAAGTTTGTCTTTGAACAATAGGTTGGAGGAGTAAGTTAGGACTTGACTTTGCAGGATCTAGTAGGACATACTGAAGAGCTGATTCTTTTTTTACCTAGATGCAATGGGACGTCATGGAAGGATGTATGCAAGGGAGTCATGTGGTCCAGTTCATATGTTTAAGATCACTTTGGCATCTTTGGGTCGTGAAGATTGAGAGGGTCTGCAGCAGGTGCAGAGAAACAAGCTAGCAGGTGACTGCAGTGGTCCAGGTGAGAGATGCTGCTGGCTTTCATTAGGGTGGCAGTCAGGAGGACTGCAGTCATAGGAATAGAGAGAGGTAAGGAGACTAGGAATATATTGTCTGGAGTTAGTGTCCGTAGACTACGGTGGTTGACCATGTGTGGCAACTCTGAGACGGGTAGATTGTAAGAATGACTCCCAGTTTCTGTTTTAAGCGATTTGGTAGATCAGGCTACCATTTACTAAGTTGAGGATGCCTAGGGAAGAAAAAGGTGTGTGTATTGAGGAGCTCAGTCCAGGAAAAATTAACACAGACATACAAAAGATGTCAAAAGTACCAGTTACATACCTAACCCTGGAGCTCTGGGAGAGGTCACAGCAGTAGATACAATTTTTAAAGTTATTGGCAAATATAAAGTGCTGAAAACCAAGGGAATGGATGGCCTCACTTAGAGAGAGAGAACTGAGCAGACATTCTCAGCCCAGGCATGTATTAAAACCACCTGGGAGAGCTGTACCAAGTGCTGGTGCCTGCTGGGCACTTCATGCAGTCAGGCTTGAGTACACAGCATAGGGAAGAAACAGCAAAAGGCTCAGGACCAATGCTTTGGCCAATGCCAGTCTTCAGAGGTTAAGAAAAGCAGAGAAGCCAACAAGAGGACTCAAAAGGAACAACGAGGTCAAAGAAAACAAGTAAACATACTGGCATAGAATCTATGATAATAACTACTACCCCCAGATCCCCCCCAAGAAAACAGGCTAGATAGGGAAATGCTGATGAGGTGGGATAGCCAACTCCTCCCACATCATCCATCACATTAAGAATTCAAAGACTGTGAGCCAGACTCCAGCTCTCTAACAGAGCCTCACATTCCAGCCCAAAGCAAGGAGAGTACATTTCAAGCTTACCTGAAGTTTATTCCAAAATTAGGGTGTAATTGGCTCATAAAGTTGACGAGACTTCCTCAACTTACGACACTGTTGAGGTGGAAGGGCTTTCCAGAGAACCTTATAACAGTGTTGAGTTGGGAGGGCCTGATGTCTGCTGAATTCAGAGCCAAAAGAAGCCACTCATCCCTAACTCACTGTGGAGTGAACACCACCAGCCTCCTTGGTTCACGTGGAGAAAGGTCTCACAAACCAGGGCAAAGAACAGTCACTCCACCCAGTCCTAGGAGCAAACAGGTATTCCTTGCTCCTGTTTAAGGACAGGGATTGCAAACTTCAGTGCACATGCAAACCAGGTGGGATCTCGGGAAAACGCAGATTCTGATTCCAGGGGTCTGCGGTGCTGCCCCAGATTCTACGTTTCTAACCAGCTCCCAGGTGATGCAGACACTACACTCTGCTGATCTTGACTGGGAAGTCTCTAGAGAGCCCTACCTGTACCAAGCCTTTCCAAGGCCACATTCAGCTCTGGAATGAACCCTCAGCTGCCACATGGCTGCCCTAAGCCTGGGCATGAAATCTGCCTGAACACCTTCTGCCGTGCCCGTTTAGGGTGTGTGCCCAGCCTGCCTCACATCACCCGTTCCTGGGGCTGGCATGCTGCCCAGACTGCTCCTCAGCACCCCTTTGGTTCAGCTTTGATTCGTCCCCTCAGTTTGGTCCAACAACCCTGAAACACCACTCCATCCTCCGTGTTTACAGGATCTACACACCCCCTTTTTTCTATTGCCATGCCCCTTGGAGTTGGAGAAAGACACTTTCCCGTGAATATGGCCTGGTCCTGTTGTTTCCATGGCCCAGCACCGGCTGTGCCAAGGACTCAAGGACACACACAGGACTCCAGATGGAGTCCTGGGCTGGAGAAGTTGGGAATGAGTCTTTACCAAGGGGCAGGAGGAAAAGAAAAAGCTCTGTGGCTACTGCTTGGGCTGGGGCCACCGCCCCTTCTCCCCCAGCTGAGCCCTGATGGCTTCAACAGCTGTGTAACTCCTCATGATTCCTCTGGTCACAATCCAAATAAAAATCTTGCATAGACCACCTGTCCAAGGGGTTTTCAATAGCTTTAAAAGAAAAAAAACATATATGTGCATCCATATATACACGTATGTATACACAGATTTACATTAAAACGAATTAAACCCAAAGTCTCTTTTGTCTCTACATGATAGTAAATAAAAGCATTTGGTGTTTGGAAATGCAAATAAAACAAGTTATGTTACATACTTTTTCTAAGAGGAGAAAAACCATTCTTGAGAAGCCATCTGCCCCTCAGCACAATGCTCCCTGCATTTGGAATGGCTTTTACCGTACTTGAGGGTTTGTGCCTTGCACTATCACATTGAACTGTCGCACTATCCTCTCTCTCCAGGTAGATGGTGAGGGCAGGTTCCAGGTATGCATCGTATCTGCAGGGCCCACAGCTCCTAGGATGGTCTCTTTCTTCTACTTTAGCAGTGCTCAGTCAATGAAAGCTGTGGATTACACAGTAGACCTCATCTCTTCTACTTCTTTTTCCTGAATATCTTACTTTTATGTAAAGCAATTGCATAAGGCAGAGTAACAGGCTCCCAAAGATGGCGAAATTCTAATCCTTGAAACCTGTGAATAGGTCCCTTTATACGGCAAGGCGATTTTTGTGAGAGTGGTCAAGTTAAGGATCTTAAGATGGGGGGTTGTCCTGGATTATTCAGTGAACTCAAAGAAATTACAACAGTGCTTAGAAGAGGAAAATAAGAGTGTCTGAGGCAGAGGTTTGAAGGTGCTATGCTGCTAGCTTTGAATAGGGATGGAGAGAGGCACCAGAAGCCAAGGAGTAAAGGTGGCCTCTAGAAGGTAGAAAAGACAAGGAAATAGATTCTTCTCCAGAGCTTCCAGAAGGAACCAGCCTTGCAGACACCTTCATTTTAACCCAGTGATACTTCTGACCTAGAGAAATGTAACATACTGGTTTTTCATTTTTTTTATTTTACATTATTTGTGCTGGGTTTTTTTTTTATTATTTTTATTTTACTTTAAGTTCTGGGATACATGTATAGAACGTGCAGGTTTGTTACATAGGTATACATGTGCCATGGTGGTTTGCTGCACCTATCAACCTGTCCCCATTACATTTGTAGTAACTTGTTAAAGTAGTAATAGGAAACTAGAATAACTACATTCTGGAAATAAATTAATCTTGTATAAAAATCTACTCATCCTCTTCTCAAAGAAAACTCTCCTTTCCCTGAGTCCACCATCCTTTCTTATATCACAAGAAATGGCATAGATTTTGGAAGAAGGAGTCGGGGGGAGAATGTGGTCACCATCTTGCTTAGTTAGTCTATTATTCACTTATTTATTTTTGAAAGATATTCTTCCAGTGGTTAAAAATAGAGTGCCTACAAAGCAGGATGTGAGCAAAAGAGACGATGTTTGGCATAATTAGCTAAGTATCAGTATTAGTAAGGGCATTTGGAATGTCAGAACTGCAGCTGGACAGAAATAGTACACTTCTGTTCAGGAAAACAGCAGAGAATGTGTATGTCTCCTCCAAAGTTAAGACAAATCCCACAGATTCTTGTTTGCTCTGAAGGCATAGAGTGAGCACACATTGCACATTCTGACTGAAGGTCTGGGAAATGAGGGGCTTCATTATCACAGAGGGTCAGAGGTCTTACTTACACTTTTTGAGCAAATATAAAGCTCTGAATGAAGGACCAAGGGTACGCAGAATGAAGAGCCTGCTTTATCAAGAACTGTTAGTCTAAAATGAGGTCCTTACTCAAAGGCCCATGAACCCTTGAAACACAAATATAATCCTGTATTCGTGTACAAGCATATATGCATTTTGCATGGGAGCTATCTGTAGCATCCCTCAGACACGCAAAGAAATGCATATCCCTAAAAAAGAAGAGTTAAGAACAACTAGTGCTACATCATCATCTTTTATTTAAGAAGTTTCTGCACAGTGTTGTGCATAGAGAACTGTGAAACATTCTATTTCTATTCTATCTAGCTCATCACTAAGCTGACGGCTCTAGCCAAATAATCATGTCAGGATCTCATTAGAGCTCACAGGTCAGGCTGGTAAGATGGGCACAGGGTGGGAAAGTTATCCAAGGAGTCCTAGAGTAGGCTCCAATTCATCTCCAAGGCCACATGTTTCGGCGGTGCTGCCAGACATGTAGTTCTGTTCTTGGTACACTGACTTTAATAAAAAAATGAAAGGTAAATCCCTGCTACAGTTCTTGGAGAATACAAATATAGTGAGAGACTATACATCCTTTCAGGGGCTTGGCTACTTTCACACTGAAAACCGAATAAATAGAGGGTTATTGATTGATAGGAGAAAAAAATATGTATTTCTTTTAAATCCAGAAGCTGTTGATTACATGGTAGCCCACATTTCTTCTACCTTTTTTTTACTTAATAGCTAAAATTTATCTAAAACTAGACCGAAAATTAAATATAGATGTGATTTGGTCCAAAAATAAAATATTGGAAAAAATAACACAAGGATATAAAACTACTTATACTAAAGGTAACAACTAAATACATTCATCTAATAGTCTAACCAATACAGTATCTCTTAAGACAGGGGTGGGCAGATTATAGCCCACAGGCCAAAAAGACCCCTATTACCACCTGTTTTTGTGTGTCCCGTGCGCGAAAAATGGTGTTTACATTTCTAAATGGCTGGGGAAAAAGTCAAGAGAAGATTATTTCATGACATGTGAAAAGTATGTGGGATGCAAATTTCAGAGTCATTTATTTGTTTATATATTGTCTCTGGCTGTTTTTGTGATGGACAGTGGAGTTGAGCAGTTACCGCAGAGACCACACGGCCCACAAAGCCTGAAATATTTACTCTCTGGCTCCTTACAGAAAAGACACTGCCACCTGGTTTAAGAGCTCAGGCTGAAGAACCAGGCTGACTGGTTCCCACCTGGCTCTGCCACTTATAAGCTGTGCAACCTTGGCCAAGTCCCTCAAGCTTTCTGTGCCCATTTCCTTACATGTGCTACTTTATTGGGTTGCTGTGAAGAATAAAAGAGTAAGAAAATGGGAAGCAAGGACACAGCAGCGTGGGGGTTTGAGTGAGCCAGCTCTAGTGCTGTCACTGCTGTTCTTCGTTTTACCTGGAATTAACGGAGGCACGTTCACCTGGTTGAGCACTCTCCCTGCTTCAACTTTTCTGGAATTCATGGCTGACACTAATTTATAGTTTTACCTACTCAAGAAATTATCTTTTCATTGATGGGTCATAACACTTCTGAAATTGTCCCAGTCTCCTTCCCAGATGAAGACAGCTTTCAATCACTGTGACACTGTCATGGCCATTAATTATAAGCTTAGCTCAAAGGACAGTTGTTTTTAATGTTGGTATCTTGTTCTATCCTCACATTTCAAAGCCCTTGTCAAAAACGCATCCCAGGCCAGGTGCAATGTCTCACGCCTATAATCCCAGAACTTTGGGAGGCCGTGGCAGGTGGATCACTCGAGCTCAGGAGTTCAAGAGCAGCCTGGGCAACATGGCAAAACCCCATCTCTGCAAAGAAAAACAAATTACAAAACTTAGCTAGGTGTGATGGCGCACACTGTAGTCTCAGCTACTAGGGAGGCTGAGGTGTAAGAATCGTGTGAGCCCATGGAGGTCAAGGCCGCGGCAGGCCACGATCGTGCCACCAAACTTCAGCCTAGGCAACAGAACGAGACCCTGTCTGAAAAAAAAAATGCATGCCAGTTAGACAGAGGTCAGGCGGCTTCCTTCTGGAAGCACAGGCGACCCGTAGTAAAGTGAACATCACTGACTCATATCTGGATTTTTGCTTTGCATTAATACTCCTGCAGGTTTTTCTCAAACAAGAGCTTTTGAACTTATTGGTCTGACATAAAATCCAAAATAGTTTCTAGTCATCTAATTAGACAGCCATAACAATTCCTCTTGGTCATGACGCTCTGATTTCATTGTGAAATGCCACAAATATATCCAGTTAATGCATTAAATAGGAAAAGACTTGTTGAAGGACTCAACTTATTAATGATTCAGTAGAACTTCTTAAAACATCAATTTGAAATTCATTTATAATTCATTTCACAGCTTAGCTGCACTTCCCACAGGGCAAATATTTATCAAATATTACTCTGTTTTAAGTCCTCCCTTTACATTTATTTGTAGAATACTTTTTCCCACAAATAATGGCTAAACTTCCTAAAAGCATCCATCCATCTACTGTAATTTAATGTGCATTTTCTGATAAGGTGACAGTAATGGGCTTTCAGATATAACAGCACACACTGTACAATCAAACAAAAGAATAACTATTAAACATAATAGCTGGCTATAAATTGAACAAGATACACCGAGTACATCATAAATATTTATTAGAGAGCAACTATCATAATTAATAAACTAGCATCTTAAAACCCTGCCATGGCATGAAAAACTTCACCACTCACCTGCCAATGAACCACACATCACCAAATGAGTATTTTCAGTATGAAAATCAGAAAATCTGGCCTGACTAGTTTAAGTGGATTTATGAGGGTGAGCGAGTAGAGGATCTTGGATGAGGCTGCTCACAGTCCTATCCCCCCGCACTGACCATGTACGGTCTCTAATTCCAATGGCTTATCGCAGCTACAGGGCAATTGCTAAAACGTAGAGAATACTGGTTTCGGATTAGAAACATGGATATCCTTGAAACTTCATCAGATTGCTTAAGTTCTCCACGTCAACTACACAGCAAAAATAACATCTACTTAAAAGAGTTGATGCGAAGCCAAAAATATGATATATAACATACTTGCTAAGTACCCACTCTACTATTACTACTTCTATTACTTCTGATACTTGCACCACTACATCCACTACTGTTACCACTTCTACTATTACAAACACTAGGCAAGTTATTTCATCCCAATTCTCTTAGCTGGGATACTATTAGCGAGCACTTATAAATAATAATAATCCTGATTTCTTTAGACCTGAAGCCCATAAGGCCCACTAAACTAGCAAAAACAAACAAACAAACAAATAAACAAAAAACCAAACCAAAACAAAACAAAAACCAGACAGTAACAAGTGGTGGTGAAGATGTGGAGAAACTGGAGTCCTCGTATAATGCTAATGGGAAAGTAAAACAGTGCAGCCACTTCAGAAAACATTTTGGCTTTTCCTCAAAATCTTAAATATAGAGTTACCATATGACCCAGCAATTCCACTCCTACGTATATATCCAAAAGAAATGAAAATATATGTTCACACAAAAACATATGTAAATGTTTATCCCAGCAGTAATCAAAATAGCCCAAAATAAACAACCCAAATGTCCATCAACTGACAAGGAGATAAACAAAATGTGGTATATCCATAAAATGGATATTATTCAGAAATAAAAGGAATGGAGTACTGATACTTACTGCCATATGGATGAACCTTGAAAACATTATACCAGGTGAAAGAAGCCAATCAAAAGATCACATATTATAGGATTCTGTTTATATTAATTGCGCAGACTAGACAAATCCATAGACACTATGGGAAATAGATTGGTGACTACCAGGGGTTTGGTTGGGTAGAAGGAGGGTAGAATGAGGAGTGGCTGCTAATGGGTACAAGGTTGCTGTCTGGGGTGATGAAAATATTTAAACTTAGTGGTGATGGTTGCACAACTTTGTGAATATACTCAAGACCATTGAATTTTAAGGTATATGAATTGTATCTCAAAAAAGGTATAATAAAAATAGAACTAATAAAATACATAAGGCCAACCACATATTTGGGGAGTGGCAGAAGGAAATGAAGTCATCTTTAGTGGATCTGTCGTGCTCTGTCAAGAACTGCCAGTACCACACAGGACCCTCCAGGCAGGACAGGCAATGTGGACTTGGACACAAGCAACAAAGTGAGTGGGGTTGTGGGTAGTCACAACTCCTCATCCTACACATCTGCTCTCCCACTAGGAAGTGAGTTATTTAGGATAAAAATTAGAACACAGGAGTAGGAAGAGTAGGAATGCTATAAGCTCTAGAGTTGAAAACATCTGTTTAAAAGCTGGGGTTTAAAGCCCTGTTCCCATATATACTATCTTGTGACCTTGGACCAGTTATTTAACCTCTGTGGGCTTCAGTTTCTTCATCTATATAATGGGTATAACCACAGTACCTTATTTCACATGGATGCAGGAGGATACATTTAACAAATGTAAAGCCCTTACAACAGTGTCAGACAAAGACTAAGTGCCATCACCACCACAGGCATTGTTGAAAATGTAGTTCTTGATGTTAGAACAGGCTGCCTCTGCTCTCACAATCAAACACAGGCATGCAGCACAGTAACATCTGCTCCCATTAACATCCCCCACATAATTTCAATCAAATTTCCTGCTTTTTGAACCAAGAAGGGTAGGCTTGTCCTTTGTTCATCTACTGATGACAATTGCTTCCATGAGGCCCCTTCATTAATACAGAAAATAAATACACCCAGGGAGGGCAGCACAGCAAGTATGCACCAACTAATTACAGCAGCGGCTACTGCTAAGGTACCTATAATATAAAGAGCCAGGTAGAGTTTCAGGAATTTTCCAGACACGACCGCATTGAATTTTCACAACAAGCCTGTGAGGTAGGTATGGTTGATGCCATCACTTTACAGATAAGGAAAGTTCAAATATGTTGAGTAACTTCACCAAGTTACCACACAGTCAAATAAGTCAGTGCTGGAATTTGAACCCAGATCAGTCTTGTCTGAGGGCATTTTCCAGTACATTATTACTCCAGATATTCAAGAGAGGAGCAGTTATGAAAATAATTGAAAACAAGAGAAGAGTGCTTGTTGACCAACACAATCATATGTGCATACTCAGATAACAGTCAGAGTGCCAAAGTACATTCAGTGCCATTCACTCCTCCACACCTTCCTTAATTCACTCACACATACAGTAAGCATCTATTATGTGCTGGGATCAAGATTGCCTTTGAAAAATATTGACTTTACAAAGAAAATTAGAGAATAACAGAACAATATGATCAACACACTAATTGAAGAATGTACTGGGCAAAGCCGAGAGCAGGAAAACTTCAATTGCTTGCTCATAAACTGGCAACAAATGATCAATTGATGCTACAGTAAATATCTTATGAAC
The DNA here is from genome assembly GCF_003255815.1 of Theropithecus gelada. NCBI lineage: Eukaryota > Metazoa > Chordata > Mammalia > Primates > Cercopithecidae > Theropithecus > Theropithecus gelada. Next base: position 7,206,948 of record NC_037686.1, on the reverse strand, counting down.
AATAAGAAAATAGTCTGTCAACTAAAAATCTAAGTCAGATTTGATGTGCTATTAAGATTGAGCTTATCTTAGAAATGCAATACTCTTTTTTTTTTTTTTTTGAGATGGAGTCCAGCTCTGTCGCCCAGGCTGGAGTGCAGTGGCATGATCTCGGCTTACTGCAACCTCTGCCTCCTGGACTCAAGCAATTCTCCTGCCTCAGCCTCCCAAGCAGCTGGGATTACAGGCACTTGCCACCATACCCAGCTAATTTCTGTATTTTTAGTAGAGATGGAGTTTCACCATGTTGGCCAGGCTGGTCTGGAACTCCTGACCTCAGGTGATCCACCCGCCTCGGCCTCCCAAAATGCTGGGATTACAGGCGTGAGCCATTGTGCCTGAACTACTTTTAAAATGAAAGTTAATAATAAAATGTCACTGAATTAACAAAGCAATTATGATATGCAAAAGTTATTTCCATTGAAAATGCCATAAGAGTAAACAGTAAAATGCCAGAAATAAATAAGAATTAAAGGAATATGTTTAAAATTAAACTTAAAACATTAATAAGAAGGTATATGGTAAAATACCTATGTTATTGCCGAATATTATTTAACATAGTTTTTGTTTTCATTCATCAGAAGAGTAAAGGACATTTCCAGTGTAAATTCTTTTGATAATCTATTGCCAAGCCGGATACTCATCTCTAAATTTTACTTAAATGTATGTACTGATTATTCTCTATAAATTGAATCAGATATTATTTTCAAATTAGGGATACAGCAAGTAAGATTTCTTTTAAATTATATCAAACCTAAATCTTTTAAGATAGTGGCTATTAAAATTAGTTGACTTCAATCTTTATTATTATGAAAATAAAATATACTTGCATGGAAAATAATTTTTGAAGTGTAATATGTTGTAGAAAATTTAATAAATTCTACAGATGCTTTCAGCTCTCTGAGAAAAATAAAGGATAAAAATAAAGGATAGTATAGAAATATTTTAATCAAATCCTTCATTCGAAATCTAACCTTTTGTTTTTAGTTACAGTGAATAAACTTTTTAATTTTTTGTTTGACAAAGAAAAGCAGGAAACAAAGATTTAATTGTTCTTGGTAAGCTGTTTAATGACAATGATTTCAAGAAAAATAGAATAATACCAATAAAAAGAAGCTTAAAAAAAGAACTGACAGTAAAAGTCAAAACACCAAATCCAAACAGAAATGTATTAGAATCTCTCTCAAAGTCAGTCATGTCTCATCTACAAATTTTCCCCTGTACATACACGTAAGCTGGGAATCTCTCCATCCAAAGACCCGTGACAAGAAATTAAACCAGTTGGAGTTTTATTCTTCTGTTGTACCAAAAAATCAGAGCCTCTGTAGCCAGTTTAAGGTGTGAGTTACACCCTCTCCTTTTTTAGGGATTCTCTAGTCCCATCTTGGCCAGGGTCAATCTTCAAGGTCAAATCCAGAATGTTTTTTCCCCCAGAAAACTATTGTGCAGATGAATTAAAAAACAAGGGAGGTTCATAGAATGGGAGGGTAGAGGAAAAATACTAATGTAGGAAAAATACTGATATAATAACATAGTAATTTAAAATATGTACCTTTACTCTTTGGTCATCAACATCTACAATCGTAGCAACACGAATTAACCTGGGGTTCCGTTTATCCACAACTTCAAGTTTCATATTTGGCAGAAAACCATGAGGCAACCTCTGTAAATGTTATAAGTACAAAAAAAAATGCAATATTCAGTAATTCAGATCTCCTACTAATTTTTTCTAAAATACTATTGTTTCAGTTTTAGTAAGCCGATCTTTAATACAACTGGAATTTAGGTTTTCTTTGTTTTTTTGTTGTTGTTTGTTTGTTTGTTTGTTTTTGAGACAGAGTTTCACTCTTGCTATCCAGGCTGGAGTGCAGTGGTGCGATCTCGGCTCACTGCAACCTCCACCTTCCGAGTTCAAGCGATTCTCCTGCCTCAGCCTCCCGAGTAGCTGGGATTACAGGCATGCGCCACCACACCCAGCTAATTTTTGTATTATTAGCAGTGACAGGATTTCACCATGTTGGCCGGGCTGGTCTTGAACTCCTGACCTCAGGTGATCTGCCCACCTGGGCCTCCCAAAGTGCTGGGATTACAGGCGTGAGCCACCTTGCCTGGAGAGAATTTAGTTTTAAGTGCACATAGGACTGTATGCATATTATTTCATCTGATTCACAAAAACCTGTGAGAGAAAAAATAACTTTTTGGCCATTTTAAAGACAGCTAAAAAGACAAAGACAGATTATATCATAAGTTTGTTAATGATTACACTAAAGTTCAAAAAGCATCTTATTACAGTTTCTATATTGGTTTAGAGTTTTTCCTTCTTTCTGATATTGACCATATAATTTCAGAAACTATTAACTATTCTCATTGCTCAGTTTCAAAGTGTATGGCACAGAAGGCAAAATTATTTAATAAATACTCAGAAAGGATAAACATGATCCTTTATAAATCTAAAATATGCTTAGATAAAAGCTGTGTAATTTCAGCTGTTAAACTGTTTTAAAATCATACTATGATACACTTTAAAGTCATAACCTATGCTTTTGTCATTTCAACTGTAACAAGAGACAGGTGATCTGTGTGATGGTTTACTTCAAGTCTTACATTGCTAGGAACCAAGAGTCTGTAACCACAGACACACCAGGAGTCATAATCACAGAGGAAGAAAAAAGACACTGGACTTAACCAAATCATGGAAACTAAGGAAATTCAACTCTCAAAAATCAAAGTCAAAAGCAACTCTGATAGTTTCTATAGGTTGGCAAAAAGTTTCACTTTGAAAACTATTACACATAAAAGTATTCAACTGGTTTTATTGGAAATGAAAGTGTTTTGAATTTTTCAAGTCTAGAAATGGCAAAAGGAAAATAAAACCCTACTAATATGTCAGTAAGAAACCATCAAATCTTTCTGCAATATCTGGTGTGTTTCTCTTCAGCTTTTGCAGAACACATTTTCTTTGTAAGATGCATTATTACATCTGCTAAATGGAGTATACTGACTATAATTAAGTTTTTCACCCCGAGACTCTTTCTGTTCTCCCCAGCGTCACTGTCCTAAACAACAGAGGTAGAAGAGTTCAGCATCGTAGATGCCTAAGATACATCCCTGAGCTGAATCCACAATAACCCAGGACAGAGCCTGAAAGTTGCCTTCTTCGCTACTTTTCAGAATTTTATTTTCTTGTCATTTTCCTCTTGGAAAAGTCAAATACAGTAAGTATTTCTGCTTGCTGAATCTTTGCTCTTCTTAAAACCCTTCCTAGTACTCCAGCACTTCTACTTTCCTGATTTTATTATATGAACATTTCCCCCCAAATCCAGTCAATTATAATCAATTTTTTCAAAAAATGAAATATCATTTTGTTTCAAACCCCTCTTGATCTCTAGAAAACTTTCAGTAAATGAAATCATATGTAGAAGTCCAATATATAAAATTCTGATTAAAGACAAGTTGGAGAACTTGAAACACACAGAGAACTGAAAGAAAATAGAGTTTGAAAACCACTGGTTTAGGTTTAGGAAATAAATATCTTTAACTGTACTACCTATGTACTTTATTTTAGAAATTAATTTATATTTAGTTCAATCCTAGAATAAATATGTAAGTACAAATTTGAACTTTAAAAATTAGTATTCTACCAAATGCTAAAAGAAAGGTTTACCTCAAAATATATAAAATTATCCACACAAAGGCTATGCATCTCAACTATTTTGTTATGGCATCACGGACATTCAAACAGCCCCTGAGAGAGTGATACTGTGAAAATTCAGAGTTCTCACTCAGCAGACTAATAGCACCAGAAATGTAAGGAATGGATCATCAGCAGTTGATGAGGTGTTTTCAATTGTATCTCTGATTTACCATTTTTCAAGGAAGGAAACCATCATCTACATCCGTATATAGGAACAATAGCAAATGAGTCATCTACTTTGTATTTTTAACTAAAAGAAAAGCATATTGGTTATGAAATTACTACTTGAATTTAGAAAGAAAAAAACTAGAATAATTTTATATTAGAATAATTTTAAACTGCCAAATGAAGGCATGACTCAATACAAACATTGTTTAAAGGTGAGAGTTTGTACCCATACAGAACTTACCATTTTAAAAACTTTGGCAGGAACTGCATTGGTTTGAGTAGCTTCCAGGTATTCTGTCCAGGAAAACTTTTCTGGATTGGGATAACCTGAAAATATATATATAAATACCAAAAGATTACTCATAGATATTCTGATTCCCATATACTACAAAACATTGTATGATATAACACCTAATGTTAATTGAATGCTCACCATTTAACAGGCCTGATGCTAAGAACTTCAGATACATTAATTCACTTAATCATAACCTCTTGAAGGCTAAGGCATGCCTGCGTTCAAACACTTCCTCAATGGTACTTTCATTCACTCAACAAGGTTAAGTGGATTGGCCAAGGTCAAAGGCCATGTGAGTACTTGGCAGAGCCAGGTGACACCCAGGTTTCTGACTCCCAAGCTTCAACAAAAGCCTCCTTAGAAGTTTGAAAAAACTTACAAGCAACCATCTGACCTCAAACCATGAATTGGAAAAAGAAGACTCTGAAAATCTTTCAAATTTCTCTAATCATTCTATGTCTATTAAAGTTTTAGTCTCGTTATTAAATCTTTATAATTACAATTTCCTACAATTGCAATTAAAAATATATATTGAACATGATATAAAGAACTCTGTTTATTTCAAAATTCCTTCTTGTTTCTCTTTATGTTTGTGTTCTTTCATTTCTAATTAAATTTGCTAGAGTTCTGTATTGTATAGTTTTATTTATCTTTCCAAGCAATAAGTATTTAGATTTAATCATCAGCTCTTTTTTCCTTCTTTTTTCTTTTCTAATTATATTGTTTACTGCTTTTACTCTCATTACTACCTCCCTCCTACTTCTCTTTGGTTTATTTTATATTTGTTTTGTCAAATTGAATTATAATTTATTGCATTTAAAAAAACAAGAGACAATGAATCTGCCACTATGGCCACTAAATTCAGGTTTAGACAGCTGGACACATTTTTAAAAAATATGTATTCTTCTCACTTTTTATTTTCTAAAAACCAATTATAATTGCTATCTGTGTTGCCTTGATTTAATCCTTAAATATATATTTGAGATATTCCAAGTAATTTTCATATTTGTTTAAAATAGTAATACTAATATCTAGTTTACCACATTGTAGTTTCAGACTGTCACGTGATATATAGAATTCCTGCTTTTGAGGTTTGAGGATTTCTTTTTAGTGTAAAATAGAGTCAACAATTTTTTTAAACAGAGTATATATATGTTTTAAAGTATGGTACCATTTGCAGTAATACAATCTAGCTATATTATTCAAAAATCTGTTCTTTAAGCAGAAAGTCTGAAGCAATATGCTAAAGACTCCAAAATAACTATTTTTTCTATAATTCTCCCATATTTCAGATCATTTTTCCTTCATTTTTATGCTTTTTACTAAAAACATACTTAAAGAGGAGTACACGAATCAAGTGGATAGACTGAACATTTTTTTAAAAACTAACATACATGCCTAACCAGACACAGATCTAAGCCAGGACATTTCTAGAGCCCCAGGATCCCTTCCCCATCATCCTCCCTTTTAGGCATCACACCGTCCTCCTCAAAGAGAAATCCCTACCCTTGCTTCCAACCACAGAAATCTGTTTTCTTCTGTTTTTCCCTTTACATCAATGGAATCACACAGCACGTGCTCCCAGTGGTGAACATATTTTGCCCAGCATTCTGAATGTGAGGGTCGGGTAGATGACTGCCTTCAGAACATTCATTTTCATTGTTGAATAACATTCCATGATGTTATTATTTTACAATTTATCTATCTATTCTACTGATTGTGATCATTTGGGTGGTTTCCATTGGGAGCTATTATTAAAAATGTTGCTATGAACATTCTAGTATATTATTTTTAGTGAGAAGAAGTATACATTTATGTTGGAATTCATCCAGGAGTAAAACTGCTAGATCATGGAGCATTTTTGCTTCGTATTTTGATGTTACATCATTCTGTATAGAAAATGTTTGGCATGAGTTGTACTTTCTATTTATTCTTAATATAGAGAAAATTTCCCTTTCCCTTTTGGATACATTTCTGTATTTTGTCTCAAATTATTTTCACTAAAAATGATACTGCCACCCTATTATTTTCTACTTGTGTTTGCTGACAATATTTTACCCATTGTTTTTACTTTTATATTATTTTTCCAGATATATCTATTTTAAACACTTTATAAATGGAGTTTTAAATTAATTTACATTTGTTTTCATCACTAGTTTTTAAATCTAATTTCTGTAAACATGTTTTAAGCTGAATATTTTTAAGCTCTCCTAGGTTTCCTTTGCTTTCTGTCCTTTCCTTCACAAGCTATACTATATATCTTAAGTTTCAATAAGCATTTCTGCAGTTGCATTTACTTTTTCTTTTTCAAGAGATGAGGTTTCTCCAGGCTGCCCGGAATGGAATGCAGTGGCTATTCAGACACAGTCATAGAGAACTGCAGCCTCAAACACCTGGGCTCATGTGGTTCTCCCACCTCAGCCTTCTGAGTAGCTGGGACCACAGGCACATGATACCACACCCAACTCTGCATTTACTTTTATAGCTGATATTTTTAAAAATCATCCAAATCCATTTATTACATTTTGGATCTCCACATTTTTGTGTAAATTTTGAACCATGCCCACACCCGGCCCCTTCAATGCTGGGCTTCCTCATCCAGGCACCTGACGGGAACATATGGTTGGATGCAGCGAAAGGAAACCTGAGTGTAGGGCACTAAAGACTGAATGTGAGGTAAGTGAGAGTGACAGCACCTCGTCCTGCCCCAGCCTGGTAAAGAAACTCGCCATGCTACTGTGAGAGGCATTATCTTTCTTCCCCTTTTTGTGATAAACAAGTGAAAATTAAAGGCTGTGACCGTTTTAAATGGCTCTTAAACAACAATTGCATCTATGCCACTCTCAGAAATGAGCTATGTACATGCAAAAAAGGGAAAACATTGTACCTGTATATTCCCTGTTCAATGAACCCAAGGAGAGAAGAATGTCATATGGCCCAGGGAGACTTGCAAAAGCCACCTACTCCCACTTTCTTCCTTCCGACCCCAGCCCTGAGGCCTGGTAGACCTTGGGAAGCAAGAAGTAGGGCTGGAGGGGGAGTGGGAGGGGCCAGGTCCATGCACACAGCTGTGCAGCAATACCATGGAAGAAGCTTTCCAAAGATTTAAATTCCTACTTGAGACAAGAATGAAATACAGGAGACCGCCCCATGCAACAAGAATAGCCTTTAACCTCTTCACCCCTCTCAATGAAAACCCATCTCTAACTGGCTTCCTTTTATTGGTAAGCACTGTATTCACTTAATTCCGTCAGTTATTCCTCATCTAGTCCCTGTGAGGTACACTTTTTATCTACATTTTTTAGGTGAGAACTTGAACCTTGAGCAGCCTGCCAAGCGCTATACATTAGAAAGTGGAAGAAATGGGATCTCAAGGATGACGCGTGGCTCCATCAGCCTCGTACTTACCACTTCGTCCCGCTAAGATTGAAAACGCAGCGCATCTATGATCCAAGGCAGCACTTTACAGGCCTCAGGACTGAGAGGCTGAGCTCCCCCTGGAGGCCAAGGCGTGGAACTGCGACAGCGAGAGGGCGGGACTACAGACAGCTGGATGGGAGACTGGGCTACACTGTTTAAATTATTTATTCATGTCCCACCTCAATCTATGCCATTTTGACTTAAAAACTTGCATGCTTTGGTTCAGCCACCCATGCCCACAGCCTCATTCTTTAGGTCCAAGCTGTGGCTGTGGGCATGGGTGGCTGAACCAAAGCATGGAAAAAGTGTCACAGAAATTAAGATCAACGGACTACTGAGCTACGGCGTCGGCCACTCAGCCCTGGAGTTCCTCATGGTACCAGCAATTCTTCCGGTAAAACGGTAGATCTGGGTGACAAATATCTTCAGTTAATGATGAAGAATAATTAAAAATCATCTAGATGGTGGCAAAATTAGGGGTGAGATGTAGTGAAGCCGAACAGCCTGAGCCCTCAGGAAGAAGGGGTTTTTCCAAACAGCTGAGAACTGTTTTAGAAGAAGAGGAGAACTACTTGGGATATGGCAGAATAAGCCATCTCCTTTACAGGCTGCAGGGAAGTGGTGGCCTCAAGAGGGACAAAGGGGGAGGCACTGTGTTAAAAAACTGGGCTCAGCTGGGCATGGTAGCACACACCTGTAGTCCCAGCTACTCAGGAACCTGCAGTGGGAGGATCACTTGAGCCACTGAGTTCAATGCCAGCCTAGGAACATAATGAGACCTCTCCTCTATTTTAAAATAAAATTAAAAAAAGAAAAAGAAAAAGAAGAAGCTGGGATCTAGGGAGATTATTTCCAGAACCTGGAGAGGAACGCATTCAGGGTCAAGAAAAAGTCCTTCTGGAGGATGCAAATATGGAAGCATAAAAGGAAACATGTAAGGGTTAAACTAAGGTAAATATAAGTTAAAACTTTCTGTACCATTTCATTCCAATGGCTTTCTCGATTACTCAGGGGAAAAGCAAGTGCTTACCATGACCCACAGGGCCCTACAGAACTTGGCCCCACCACTGCTCTGACCTCATCTCCCGTTCACTACACTCCTGCTATAACTAGAACACTGCAGACATCCTCCCTCTTCAAGTTCTTGTACTTGTTGTTCCTTTACCTGGAGAGTTATCTGTAGATATCCTCCAGACTTGCCACCTTATCTCAAATGCCACTCAACTGTCACCTTCTCATTCAATCCCATCCTGAACTCTTTATATAATAGGGAACCCCCCTCCCAAATGTATGTGCCCTTCCTAACCCCACTACTTACCTTATTCTTCTCCACAGCACTTATTGGTACCTAACACAGTGTGTGTTTTGAATATTTCTTGTTTCTCTTGCTCCATTAGAACATAGGCTGCCTTATGATAGGAATATGTTCACTTCACTGCTATTTCCTCACAACATACAGCTGGTATTCAGTAAGTATTTGGTAAATATTTGTTGAATGAATAAAATATATTTCTTGAAACATTTGCATTTTACATTGTAGTGGCCAAGAATGACAGAGATATAAGCCAAAATGATATCAGTCTAGCCTCAAAATTCTGAGCAAAACTGACACGAAGTTTTTCACCTGCTGGTACTGGTGGCATCAGAGGTACCATCCAAACAAAATGGTGCTGGTGTATCAATTCTGGCTAATGTTCCACCAGCACTGTAAACTGGATGACGCCAAGAAGCAGCCATCTGATCTGCGGCATCTATACAATGCAAATGTAATACTCTTCAGTTTTTTGTTCCATATTAGAAGGCCATATAAGGAGGTGTGATACTGGTTTCAGAATTTTTTTAAAAGGCATCCTCAATTATTTTTCCTCTAGGAACAACAGCCTAAGCAGCAACCTATTTTTTCCACTGGAACATTCTTTCTAAAGAATTGAGTTCATGAATCAATAGCACAAGACCTTACATTCCTGACATCCTAGTCTGGGTGACCTGTCCCTTAGGACCTAGAGAAGCAGAACAACCACAGTTATACTGGTGGCCAATTCAGGAACCAAAATCATTGCTGTATGACAAGCAGGTTTTACGTAATGGCCAATAGTCCTATTTAATAACCAGCAATAAAAGGGATCTTCCAAGGGTCTATCACAATAGACAGAATGTTCAGCATGAACACACATGCTGGATGGACACATCATCAAACTCAATTCTACTGATGAGGAAAGTGAGACCTGGCATTTTAAGTGACTAATACAAGGCAAGACAACTAACATTGAAGTCAAAGTTAGAGCCTGTGTCTCCTGACTTGCAATCTGTAGAAATCAAAACGTCTAAAGAGCTATTTTGAGGTTTACTGAGTGCTCTATGCCTCTGAGCCTGAAGTCTAAGAGAAAACATCAACAGAAGAATAAGGATTATGTGACTAGTACCAGTGCAGCCCTGGCTGGCTTTCACTATCATTTTAAGAACTTGAGTTATCTAAGAAAGCCCCTCAGAGGCCACTTATTCATTTGTTTCAGGTATCTCTCACAAGGCAGGGCAGTGAATCATCCAGATACCCAGGCCTCCCAGTGACAGAGATTGAGGGAGGTTACCACTACCTGAAAGCTGCCATTCCGCTGGTAGGCTCTGCATGAACAGAAGGGCTCTTTATGGAAACAATCATAGGACCAAGTGGTCACTAATTGTCTTGTCTGAGACAGTGGCATGCTGTTCAGTACATGACTCAGAAATACAAGATTTGAAGAAAATCAGATGCTTCAATTGTGGCCAAGCCTAATTCAGGTTCACCCTTTATTGTTTCAAAACACATGTTGAAAGTGACCTCACATTTATGGTACCTTAGATACTAGAAGTCTTAGATTCATATTCAGCTCCTAACAATTAGAGTTAAAATATCTTTCTGGCAAAAGAACATAAGTTACACTCTCTAACATTTACAACAGGATGCCAGATTTTTTACTTGATCATTAATTAGTTTCTAAAGCATAGGGAGAACTCTTTGATCTACAGTATGGAATATCAGCACCTCAGGAGCTTGTCAAAGAGCTCATTTTATAACTGATTGTTTTCCTCAAAGTATGGCTGAGCTGTACTATATACAGAATACACTATGTAAAGAAATATACTCTCTTTTGTGTCTAGCGAGATCACCAGAATACAACCTATTCGTGCTGCACTGGCTGAGCGCCCAGCAGAACTGTCTTCAATACCATGGCTTGTGTGGGATCTAATCTAACCCGATGTTTTGGCAGGCATTTGAGACAGAGTAATGAGTTCTATTTCTCTCTGTCTCTCAATACTTAACATTTTAAAATAAAAAGCTAGGGTTGTTTTTCTCTTAGTTTCACTAACCATGTCATCTTCCATTGAGTGATATTCTATCACAGACCTAGCAATCCTCACATGTTATATTTTTATTGTTCTTTGTGACATCCTCTGCTTCTAGCCGTGCCTCACATTTGGTAGGCACTCAATTCATATCTGCCCAGCTCATTAATTAATAATTTATATTATCTTCTGAACTCTTACCTTCCTTACGCCAACAGAATCTATCCATAGGAACTAGCACAGAACCACTGAAAATACAGTAATCTTTTGTTTGGCTAAAAAAAGTTAATGGTTAAGGTTGCAACTAAAGGAAGGATTTCTTTTGACTATAAATTTTTCTATTGTAATTTAAGCTTTGCAAGGAAATTATGAGGTAAAGTGGTCATTGGGTATCAAAACATCAATTTGCTAAGCTAAATATTTCTATGTGTTCATGAAACACCTAGAATATCTACTCAGCAGGTCCAGCCAACTGGTGATTCTAGAGAATCTAAAGAAACCAACTGTGTTATTTCTACAAAGTACATTTCATTACCTCCCAAAATACCAATTATTATAGCTTTATGATCTAAAAATAAATGTTCATTCAGCCAACAGGTTTGAATGCTCAATTTCCAGTTTAAAAATGCAGAAATACCCTACAAGAGATCCTGAAGGAAGCACTAAACATGGAAAGAAACAACAGGTACCAGCCATTGCAAAAACATGTCAAAATGTAAAGTTCGTCAATGCCAGGAAGAAACTGCATCAACTAACGAGCAAAATAACCAGCTAATATCATAACGACAGGATCAACTTCACACATAACAATATTAACCTTAAATGTAAATGAACTAAATGGTCCAATTAAAAGACACAGACTGGCAAATTGGATAAAGAGTCAAGACCCTTCAGTTTGCTGTATTCAGGAGACCCATCTCACATGCAGAGACACACATAGGCTCAAAATAAAGGGATGGAGGAAGATCTACCAAGCAAATTGAAAACAAAAAAGGCAGGGGTTGCAATCCTAGTCTCTGATAAAACAGACTTTAAACCATCAAAGATCAAAAGAGACAAAGAAGGCCATTACATAATGGTAAAGGGATCAATTCATCAGGAGGAACTAACTATCCTAAATATATATGCACCCAATACAGGAGCACCCAGATTCATAAAGCATGTCCTTAGAGACTTACAAAGAGACTTCGACTCCCATACAATAAAAATGGGAGACTTTAACACCCCACTGTCAACATTAGACAGATCAACGAGACAGAAAGTTAACAAGGATATCCAGGAATTGAACTCAACTCTGCACCAAGTGGACCTAATAGACACCTACAGAACTCTCCACCCCAAATCAACAGAATATACATTCTTCTCAGCACCATATCACACTTATTCCAAAATTGATCACATAGTTGGAAGTAAAGCACTCCTCAGCAAAATGTAAAAGAGCAGAAATTATAACAAACTGTCTCTCAGACCACACTGCAATCAAACTAGAAATCAGGACTAAGAAACTCAATCAAAACCTCTCAACTGCATGGAAACTGAATAACCTGCTCCTGAATGACTACTGGATACATAACGAAATGAAGGCAAAAATAAAGATGTTCTTTGAAACCAATGAGAACAAAGATACAACATACCAGAATCTGTGGGACACATTTACAGCAGTGTGTACAGGGAAATTTATAGCACTAAATGCCCACAAGACAAAGCAGGAAAGATCTAAAATTGACACCCTAACATCACAATTAAAAGAACTAGAGAAGCAAGAGCAAACACATTCAAAAGCTAGCAGAAGGCAAGAAATAACTAAGATCAGAGCGGAACTGAAGGAGATAGACACACAAAAAACCCTTCAAAAAATTAATGAATCCAGGAGCTGGTTTTTTGAAAAGATCAACAAAATTGATAGACTGCTAGCAAGACTAATAAAGAAGAAAAGAGAGAAGAATCAAATAGACACAACAAAAAATGATAAAGGGATATCACCACCGACCCCACAGAAATACAAACTACTATCAGACAATACTATAAACACCTCTATGCAAATAAACTAGAAAACCTAGAAGAAAAGGATAATTTCCTGGACACTTACACTCTCCCAAGACTAAACCAGGAAGAACTTGAATCCCTGAATAGACCAATAGCAGGCTCTGAAATTGAGGCAATAATTAATAGCCTACCAACCACAAAAAGTCCAGGACCAGACGGATTCAGCTGAATTCTACCAGAGGTACAAGTAGGAGTTGGTACCATTCCTTCTGAAATTATTCCAATCTATAGAAAAAGAGGGAATCCTCCCTAACTCATTTTACGAGGCCAACATCATCCTGATACCAAAGCCTGACAGAGATACAACAAAAAAAGAGAATTTTAGACCAATATCCCTGATGAATATCAATGCAAAAATCCTCAATAAAATACTGGCAAACCGAATCCAGCAGCACAGCAAAAAGCTTATCCACCATGATCAGTGGGCTTCATCCCTGGGATGCAAGGCTGATTCAACATTCGCAAATCAATAAACATAATCCAGCATATAAACAGAACTAAAGACAAAAAGCACATGATTATCTCAATAGATGCAGAGAAGGCCTTTGGCAAATTCAACAGCCCTTCATGCTAAAAACGCTCAATAAATTCGGTATTGATGGAACGTACCTCAAAATAATAAGAGCTATTTATGACAAACTCACAGCCAATATCATACTGTATGGGCAAAAACTGGAAGCATTCCCTTTGAAAACTGGCACAAGACAGGGATGCCCTCTGTCACCACTCCTATTCAACATAGTGGTGGAAGTTCTGGCCAGGGCAATCAGGCAAGAGAAAGAAATCAAGGGTATTCAGTTAGGAAAAGAAGAAGTCAAATTGTCCCTGTTTGCAGATGACATGATTGTATATTTAGAAAACCCCATTGTCTCAGTCCAAAATCTCCTTAAGCTGATAAGCAACTTCAGCAAAGTCTCAGGATACAAAATCAATCTGCAAAAATGACAAGCATTCTTATACACCAGTAACAGACAAACAGAGAGTCAAATCATGAATGAACTCCCATTCACAATAGCTTCAAAGAGAATAAAATACCTAGGAATTCAACTTACAAGGGATGTAAAGGATCTCTTCAAGGAGAACTACAAACCACTGCTCAGTGAAATAAAAGAGGACACAAACAAATGGAAGAACATACCATGCTCATGGATAGGAAGAATCAATATTGTGAAAATGGCCATACTGCCCAAGGTAATTTATAGATTCAATGCCATCCCCATTAAGCTACCAATGACTTTCTTCACAGAATTGGAAAAAACTGCTTTAAAGTTCATATGGAACCAAAAAAGAGCCTGCATTGCCAAGACAATCCTAAGCCAAAAGAACAAAGCTGGAGGCATCACGCTACCTGACTTCAAACTATACTACAAGGCTACAGTAACCAAAACAGCATGGTACTGGTACCAAAATAGAGATATAGACTGATGGAACAGAACAGAGCCCTCAGAAATAATACCACCCATCTACAGCCATCTGATCTTTGACAAACCTGAGAGAAACAAGAAATGGGGAAAGGATTCCCTATTTAATAAATGGTGCTGGGAAAATTGGCTAGCCATAAGTAGAAAGCTGAAACTGGATCCTTTCCTTACTCCTTATACGAAAATTAACTCAAGATGGATTAGAGACTTAAATGTTAGACCTAAAACCATAAAAACCCTAGAAGAAAACCTAGGTAATACCATTCAGGACATAGGCATGGGCAAGGACTTCATGTCTAAAACACCAAAAGCAATGGCAACAAAAGTCAAAATTGACAAATGGGATCTAATTAAACTAAAGAGCTTCTGCACAGCAAAAGAAACTACCATCAGAGTGAACAGGCAACCTACAGAATGGGAGAACATTTTTGCAATCTACTCATCCGACAAAGGGCTAATATCCAGAACCTACAAAGAACTTAATCAAATTTATAAAAAAAAAACAACCCTATCAAAAAGTGGACAAAGGATATGGACAAACACTTCTCAAAAGAAGACATTCATACAGCCAACAGACACATGAAAAAATGCTCATCAGCACTTGCCATCAGAGAAATGCAAATCAAAACCACAATGAGATACCATCTCACACCAGTTAGAATGGCAATCATTAAAAAGTCAGGAAACAACAGGTGCTGGAGAGGATGTGGAGAAATAGGAACACTTTTACACTGTTGGTGGGACTGTAAACTAGTTCAACCATTGTGGAAAACAGTATGGCGATTCCTCAAGGATCTAGAACTAGAAATACCATTTGACCCAGTCATCCCATTACTGGGTATATATCCAAAGGATTATAAGTCATGCTGTTATAAAGACACATGCACACATATGTTTATTGCGGCACTATTCACAATAGCAAAGGCTTGGAATCAACCCAAATGTCCATCAGTGACAGACTGGATTAAGAAAATATGGCACATATACACCATGGAATACTATACAGCCATAAAAAAGGATGAGTTTGTGTCCTTTGTAGGGACATGGATGCAGCTGGAAACCATCATTCTCAGCAAACTATCGCAAGAACAGAAAACCAAACACTGCATGTTCTCACTCATAGGTGGGAATTGAACAATGAGATCACTTGGACACAGGAAGTGGAACATCACACACCAGGTCCTATTGTGGGGACAGGGTAGGGGGGAGGGATAGCATTAGGAGATATACCTAATGTAATGACGAGTTAATGGGTGCAGCACACCAACATGGCACATGTATACACATGTAGCAAACCTGCACGTTGTGCACATGTACCCTAGAACTTAAAGTATAATTAAAAAAAAAAAAAAGAAAATATAATACAGTGGAACAAATTCTATAAAGAAGTCAACATATTTGCATTCTAAAAATAAAAAATTAAAAAATTAAAAAATAAGCTCCATTGCTACTCTTTGTTTATTGGTACTACTGCTGCCATTTAATGAATATCTTCACATCTAAGCCTTGTGCAGTTTGATTAATGCATTATTTTATTTAATCCTCACACAACTGTATGTAGGTATAAATTAGTATTCCCATTTTAAAGGTGAATAATTTGAGTCTGGAAGAGTTTAAGTAACATAAGAATGACTCTGAGTTATAAAGAGAATACTTTCTGAATTCTTCGTTTCGTCTTATTCACACTGTGTTACTGTTAGATGGGTGATTGTGAATAACTGGTACCCTTAAGAGCAACACTCTCCACGGGAAGAAAGATGTCACATGTTCCAAAGACCCATTAAAGATACTCAAGGGACCAAGAAGAGGGTTCGACTTAGTAAAAAAAAAAAAAAAACCAGAAAATGCAGAAATAAACACATACTTTTAGCTGTGTTCCCTTCTAAATGACAACAAAGTATCAATAAAGGCATTTTTAAATGAATGTTTAATACAAAAATGCTAAGTTAATTTTGATATAACACATTATGAAATATTATGCAGTTATTATAAAGAAAGAATTTGAAATATACAAATGAGTTGGAAGGAATTTGTCATGAGACATAGTTGAGCAAAGTTAAAAATGACGTAAAATAAGTACCTAATATAATCCAATTTTTACAGCACACACAATGACTAAAAAGAACATGGGCTTTGAACACATGGATATGAGCATGTATGTGCACATGGATATGCAATCATGAGAATCCACAAAATATGTATAGTATAAGATGATGGCTTTTCCTCTTGGTGAGAAGGATGAACTGCATTTCCTAGACTCCTGTGCAGCTACATGCAGTCCTGTGACTGAGTTCAGGTTAACCCATGTGGGTAGAAATGATGTAACAAGCTACCTCCAAGTTTGGCCCTCCCATGTGCAACCATCAGCTTCTTTCTATTCTCAGGCTGAAATGGAAAGATTACCAAGAAACTGGAGGCACTCTAGTCCCAGAATAATTGCATGGAACAGAACAAACCCCTATCAGCCATGATTATACTGTGCCAGGAGCAAGAAACAAAATCTTAAATGTGCTAAAAGCACTAAAATTTTGGAGTGGTTCGATATACCAGTTAGCTCAAGGTGACTAATATTAAGGGATTAGCATCAGTTACCATTTGCTCGGTGCGAGTAACTAACCTGGGTGGAAGGAGAAACCAAGGGGCACTAAGTGAGAAAACTCTGCAGTTATAAAATAGTACGAATGTAATGTTATTTAGGCAAAAAATAAAATAAAAACAAAACTAATATGAGGACATAAGGCCACAATGAGAACAGGTAAAAAGCCAAATGCAAATGAGCAATGTCAACAAAAGTTTCTGGAAGTGTAAGAAAGAAACCAATGGATGAAAACTGACGTGACGAAATTTTAGAAAGCTAAAACATAAATCTGTTAAAGAAGAATATCAGTAAGAAGTAGCTAGTTTATGTTATAGAATCCAGGAAAGCTTGGGAATTGCAGGCACCAAATATTTCTAATGGCAGCAGTGTGGGGCTAAACACAGACGCTGGTCTTAAAGTCTTGATAGAAACTGTTGGCCCCACGAGGTCATCTACCTTGCCCAACACAACTGGAGAACTATCCCTCATGCATTAAGGCAACTGGCTGGAGGTTTTAACCTCTAGATAGATTGAAACAGAGAAGTTACAGATGTGGAAATCTTAGTCACTAATGGAACTCACTCACAGAACAATGACCTCTCTACCCACTCCCATGGCCAGGATCTCAGAGAGCTAACAGAACCCGCCCAAGTCCTCCATTCTCACCACACACACCAGTCAGAGGAAACTTGCCTATGGAAACTAACCCAAGAGTCCTAGTTATGTTATTTGGGGGTGTAGAAACAAAACACCATGGTTTCCATCTGAACACACTACAGGAAGGCGTGTAAGCTGACAGGCTCCATCAGGGCACCCAGAGATTTTACCCAGCTTGTCAGGAGCTTATTCTTAAACATCAAAGGATAACTAAGATGTACTAGATATTTGAAGACCACAATAAATAGATACAAAAACAAATGAAAAAGGAAATCTGAAAAAAAAAAAACAAGGAAAATATAAAGTGAGGAAGAATTAAACCAAAAAGTTTTAAATATAAACCTTTATTGAATATCCTTAGAGAGATAGGAGAGGATCCATGAGATAAGAGTGCTATTGGAAAGTAGAGGGGAGCGTTCCATTTCTGTGTAGAATGTAGAAAGCCACTGAAGACTGTTACTCACTCCCTAACAATGATCATAAACTTTCTTGGGCCCACTGGAGATCTAAAGTTCCAAAGCAACAAAAAGAGAAATCCAAAGACGGACAGATGAGAAACTCAAAGTATTTCGCCTGTGGCAGAGCACATGAGGAAGCAGTGATTCTATACAAGTGGGTAAAAAGGAATCAGCTAACATTTTAGTAAATTCTTAAAGGCCAAGTGGGGCTAACCTGTCAGTCTGGAATAATGGGCCTCCCCAAGTGCTCAAGGGAAAGATTAAGAGTGAGGCAGAAAACCAGAGAAAGCTCCCTTCCAGAGCACCAAAGATAAAGAAAAAATGTTAAGGCAGCACAAGGAAAATAAAAAACACATGAAGGGTGGCCAGGTACATGGGCTTATGCCTATAATCTCAGCACTTTGGGAGGCCAAGGCAGGTGGATAAGTTGAGCTCAGGTGTTCAAGACCAGCCTAGGAAACATGGCAAAACACCATCTCTACCAAAAATACAAACATTAACTGGGTGTGGTGGTACACACCTGTAGTCCCAGCTACTCAGGAGGCTGAGGTGGGAGATGTGCTTGACCCTGGGAGGCAGAGGTTGCAGTGAGCCAAGATCATGCCACTGCACTCCAGCCTATCTCAAAACAAAACAAAACAAACCAAAAACATCAAGGGAACATAGGAACTACAGTAGACTTCTACTCAGAAACTATGCAACTCAGAAGACAAGATAGTGACACCTTAAAAAAAATGAACAGGAAACCTGTCAATCCAGAATTATATACCCAGCAAAAATGTCTGTACAATGTTAAGGCAAAATAAAGGCTTTTCCAGGCAAATAAAAACTGATATAATGCATTTCCACCAAATCTAAGCTATAAGAAATTATAAAGAAAGTTCTTCAGAGAGAAGGAACATGACACCAGATGGAAATTTGGATATACACAAAGACATAAAGAACGCGGAAAATGGTGAACATAAAGGTAAAATAAAATGCACCTGCTTAATATAAATCACTGTAAAAGACTATGTCAGCCAGATGTGGTGGCCCATGTTTGTAATCCCAACACTTTGGGAGGCAGAGGCGGGTGGATTACCTGAAGGCAGGAGTTTGAGACCAGTCTGGCCAACATGTCAAAACCCCATCTCTACCAAAAGTACAAAAATAGCTGGGTGTGGTGGTGCACACCTGTAATCCCAGCTACTCAGGAAGCTGAGGCACAAGAATCACTTGAAACCAGGAGGCAGAGGGTGCAGTGAGCCGAGATCACACCATTGTACTCCAGCCTGGGGGACAGAGTGAGATTCTGCCTCCAAATAATAATAATAAAATAAAAAATTAACAAACAGAAGATAATGTCATAATCTAAAACAAATACAGTAACAGCCTTTATGTGATATAGAACATATAGAGAGGTAAAACTGCTTTTACTTCGTGTTTTTCTAGTTTGCTGATTTTATAAGAAAAAAAGTCATCTGGAACTAAAGACAACAAGAGGAGAAATGACAGGAAAGAAAATGGAAATAAACTGTTGTACTATGGGAACAACTATACTCTTTCTCATACTATGGGAAAAGTGATATAATAAAGTAGACTAGATAATAGGTATATCATAAACTGTAGGGCAACTGATAAATATTTTTAAGAGGCATAATTAAAAAGTCAATACTGAAGGTACAATGGAAGCATTAAATAATACCCAATAAAATGTTTAAAAAGTCAGGAAAAAAAATTTTAAAAAACCAAAACCATAATGGATAAATAGAAAACTACCACCAAGATGAGGGATTTAAATCCAGTCATACACATAAATATATTACATATTTTTGGAAATCCACTTTAAATGTAAATACACAGGTAAGTAAAATGTAGGTTAAAAAGTATGGAAAAAGACATGCAATATAAGCATTAATCAAAAGAAAGCTAAAATGGCTAAAGAAACATTACCAGGGATGAAAAAGAAAATTACAAAACATAGTCCTTGCTCACACAATGTTCACAGAAAATTGTGCCTACACTTAGAAAGACCCAGTTTTATTCCTTTTAGTTTGTTTGTTATGTCTGCATTTTCTAATATTGTTATCAGAAGAAAAAAAAGTTTATGAAGGGTAATCTGAAAATATTTATGAAATAATTAAAAAAAATTTTCCACACTCAGTAATCTAGTAATTCTACTTACAACAGTCATAAAAAATAACAAACATATAATTCTTAAAGGATTTCCTCCCCGTCATTATTTATAAGAACTAGAAAACATTAGCATCCAATACCAAGGAAAAACTTGATGAAACTGTGATGTACTCATAATAGATACGTATACAGTCATTAATACCCAGGTTTTCAAAGACTATTTAAAGAAAGAGAATATGTTCAAATTATATTTCTGAGTAAAGAAAACTGGTTATAAAAGCAATATTAACAATAAGATCACAATTTCAATTTTAAATTACCTGGTCAAATAAGCAGACAAAATGATTGGAAAAATATAATAGTATGATAATGGTAAGCTCTATCTAGTGATGGAATTTTTTAAATTTACTCATTATGTTTCATATTTTATAAGTTTCCTACAGTTTTACATTAAAAATATATTTAACTTTTATTTTAAAGAAGTTGACTTATGTGAAGTCCACAGCTTCACTTTACTGGTGATTATGTGTAAGACTGTTAAAGGTAAAATAAACTTTGATTCATAAAGAGTGGAATTTGGCTGACTGCGCACTCTTTACAGAGAAAGAGAACAGTATCTTTTTACAATGTTTCTACGAAATGTGTAGGGTATTCACTTTCTGTGGAATGCCTTGGGGAAATGGTGACATGATTTGCAATCAAGTTAAAGACAAGGAAGACAATGATATATCATGCTGCAGCTGCAGGTATCCCCTATTGATGGAAATGCAGTAAACTTGTCTTGTGAGACTTCTGGTAGCTGAATGTCTACCTGAGGCGTTAACACAATCATATAAAAATTATTGCATGTGGTATCAAATGGCCACCCAAAAAATTTCCCCCAGTTAGCAAAATAAGCAAGTTTACTTTTTTCCCTGTTTTGGGTGGCTTCTTGCTATCATAGTAAAATGAACTTACTGTGGAACAAAATGGTATTTGCAGGAAAAGAGAGCCTTACAAGGTCAGGAACTAATTTATCTCCCTAGCCCATCGATTTACAGAGGCCTCAAGACCACAGAAAACTGAACAAAAGAGATCATACACGTCTCCTTATTCAGTCACGTTCTAAATAAAGTATGTAGCAACCCCAAAGTGTCTCACACATTGTCCTAGCCCCATTCTCATATCCCTGGGTAAGGTCCCTGCCTCTCATTTCCACATATCGTGAATCTCCATAATGCTCTCCCCACTCCTTCTTTCTAATCTGGCCTACTGTTGCCAAATAAAGCATCCCTAAACACGGCTGTATCATAGCTTTGACCATAAATTCCTCATTATAGCTTTTAAAGACCCTTCACAATATGGCCTCGATGTACCTAACCTACTAGTTCCTTATTAATATTCCAAAACTGAAGTGAAACCCATTTCAGACTCCCGACCTACAGAACTGTAAGATAATAAATTTGTATTGTTTTATGCTGCCACGTTTGTGGTAATTTGCGACAGAGCAGTATACCATTATGTAATTTTCTCTGTGAAGCATTTCTTATGCTTTCTAGCCAGGTGTTACCTCTTTGATTAATTACCTTGCTATCCCTACAACAGTTATGTCTTAGCTTACAAACAGTCCCCAGTTGACTGTCAGCTTCCTGATGTCACAGAATTTGGCTCACCAACCTTTCCGTCCCACCTCCCCCTACCAATGTTCTACATTGTCATAGTAACAGTGAATAGGGATCCAGAACTCTATAACACTGTAAGTTAAAAAAAAAAAAAAAAAGAAATTGCAGAACAGGATAAGCCAACTAGCAAATACAGAAAGAATAATGAAATTAGAATATCACCATTTGGCAAACATCACACTAATAACTAATTCATGTCATAAATATCAATGGATGTTAAAACCTAGTAGGTGAAAATTTGATGAGAAATTGAGTATTTACATATTCTCAAAGTAACTCCCAAGTAAATATGTATTAATTACAAAGAGAAAAAGAGAAATTTTACAGTGGAGGAGCTTGGCACACACCACTTTAATCAAGTGACCAAAATTACCACAAACAGGAGAGGGACAGATGGAATTTGCATACCACCTGATACGGTGCAGTAAGAACTCAGCATTGCCTCTGGGACACCCCTCTGTAGATGCATAACCCACATCTAATCACGAGGAAACATCAGACAAACCCAGAGTGAGAGGCATGCTACAGAACTGGTCTGTAATCTTCAAAAATACCAAGGTCAGAAAAGGCAAGGAAAGACTGAAGAACTGTTGCAGATCGAAGGATGCAAAGGAGGCATGACTACTAAGTGCAACATGTGATCATGGATTAAATCTGCAGGTTTTTCTGTTTGCTTGTTTTATTCTATGGGTGACTGGCAAAACTTTCATTTTGACAACTTAATCTCATATGGTTTATCAGGGAGGCATTCTGTCTGCGATTCTTGCAACTCTTCTGAATCATTAAAATCATTTCAAATTTTAAATAAAGTAAAAATATTCACAAGGTCAGTCACCATTCGCCTGAGCCTAATGTGTTCTAAATCACTTCTCACCTCCTATTTCCCTCCCTCATCCACACCCTGCAGCCCAGCATGTCACTCATAATATTCATAATTCCTAAGTATGGTGGCAACTTCATGCCATCTTGCTTTAGTGCACACTGTTCCTTCTACCTCATATTTTCTTCCACTCTATTTCTCAGCTAAAATTTTACACACCCTTCAAAGACCAATTCAAACATGACTTCCAACATGAAGCTGTCCAAATAAGAAGTTGGAATTAACATCTCCCTCCCTGTGCTCCCGCAGCTCCACTGAAAGTTTCCCTTCCTTCTCAGAAGCCACATATAGGACTTCAAGCAGTGTTGTGAAGAAGAAAGGGCAACGGAGTTCTTGATGTCAACTCACAGGGCCTGCTACAAAATCAGCACACACGTGGAAGGCCTGGGCCAAGGGACCTGAACCTCTGGATGCCAGTTCTCCACCTATGAAACTGAAATAATTGACAGTAACTTCACAAAGTTGCCATGAAAATAGATAAGTATGTGAAATTAAGTGACATATTGGGCATTAAGAAAAATGAGAACAAAAAACAGGAGGAATGATAAGCAGAAAGGTTTTGTTATTTAACACATTCATGCACAGGATGTTATTTGTCTTTAAGACAGACTCAAGTGTGTCATAAAAGGGTTTCTTCTTATGATATTGCAAGGGGATTCACCCTTCACAGAGGCCTTCATTGAACTCCAGGCACCTTCCCATTTGCTAGATGATATTTAAAATGAAAATTTAATAGATCAACCATTTAATCAAGGTATGAGCAAGACAGTGGAGTGTAACAAAAATAATTCAAAGGAACTGTGAGTAAAATTTGGTGAAGATGATTAAAGCCCAGCAGTAAACAAAATTGCTTAAAGCTTGTGATGAGTAATGATCATGATGTCCTCTAGGATAGTGTGAAAACGTGAGTGCACCGAAGATGTTAGGCCTCTACTAACTGCCTAAGAGGGGAAATACTTGGAGCCAGAGATTGTAGAAGGGGCCCTGAGACAGGAAAACAGAATGCTATGTACTCAGGTGGTTCACAGGCAGGAGTTTAAACATCAGATTTAGAAAGGAAAACCAACTAACATGATCTTCGGATATTCTCTTTCCTAAGACAAGGCTAGAGCTAGGGCTGCTTGATTGTGTGTGTGTGTGTGTGTGCGCGCGCGCGTGTGTGTGCGCCCGCGCGTAGGGAGACAGAGAGTGTGTTTAATTATAGCAAAACATAACAAGATCAAATACTGTTCATTTCAATGATTTGTTTCCAACTGTTGTCAGAAAAAAAGTGTTTGCTATATTTGCTATAGCGTGTGTGTGTGCGTGTGTGTGTAATTGCACTTCTGAGAGCAATTAAAGTGCTTGAAAGTAGAACAGCATATGCCAATTTGTAGAGCTGCCCCTGGTGTATACCCTAAGTTTCATAGATTCCAGATAAAAGAGCTTCTTCAGAGAGAGAGGTCAGTTTTTAAAACACATAAATGATAAAATATAAAGATGCTTTTCACTGACATAAATTTAATTCCAAATTCCAGGTGTTAGCTACTCTCTTCAATATCTTTCTAGAGAAGGTTTAAACATATGCCAGAATCTTTTCTTCCTTCAGGAGAAGCAGGCTGCTGGAATTTTAGCTGAAGTTATAAAATGACAAAAAAAGATGTTAGATAGACAGAAAACTGTCATAACAAAGTCTTAACATTTGAAGAACAAAGTTGCAGAACTTTGTTGAAGTTTTAGTCAAAATTATAAAATGTAACTTCAACTAAAATTATAAAATAAAGTTATAAAATGCAAGTCTACAATAATGATACCAATGTCATACTGATATAAGAATAGGCATAGGCATAGAGACCAATGGAACAGAATTGAGGGTCCAGACATGAACCTAAATACCCACAGTAAATTTATTTTCAACAATGATGCAAAGACCATTCAACAAATGGTGTTGGAAAACTGGATAACCAGAAGCAAAAGAATTAAGTTTAACCTCTTCCTCATTTCATACACAGAAATCAAATAAAAATAGATCTATTGGCCAGGTGTGGTAGCTCACACCTGTAATCTCAGCACTTTCGGAGGGTGAGGTGGGACAATCTCTTGATACATAGTGCTAAATCCTCGAAACTCTGAATTTGGCAATCAGTTCTCAGATTTAATACCAAAACCACAAGCAACTATAGAAAAATAAACAAACTGGATATCATCAAAATTAAAACCTACTGTACATCAACGGACATTATTAAGAATGTGAAAATGCAACCTGTAGAATGGGAGAAAACATTTGCAAATCATCTATCTAATGTGGGTTTAATATTCAGAACATATAAAGATATACAGTGTAATAAATTAATACTATATAGATAATATAATAAAGACTGATAAATGGACTTAATATTTAAATAACAATATTCAAATAATAATTAAAAGACAACCCAGCTGAAAAATGGGCAAAAGCCCTGAATAGCCATTACTCCCAGAAAATATACAAATGACCAACAAGCACATGAAAAGACGTTCAACATGATTGGTCAATAAGAAAATGCAAATCCGAAGCACAATGAGATACTAATTCATAACCACTAGAATGGTTTTAATCAAGAAAACAAAATAACCAGGTTTGCCAAGGATGTAGAGCAACAGGAAGCTTTTTGTAATACATTGCTGGTGGGAATATAAAGTGGTGTAGGTACTTTGAAAAACAACTTGTCAGTGCCTCAAAATGTTACACGTAGAATTAACCATATGACCAAGCAATTCTACTCCTAGGTATATGCTGATCTAGAACTAGAAATACCATTTGACCCAGCAGTCCCATTACTGCACATATACCCAAAGGATTATAAATCATGCTACTATAAAGATACATGCACACGTATGTTTATTGTGGCACTATTCACAATACCAAAGACTTGGAACCAACCCAAATGTCCATCAGTGATAGACTGGATTAAGAAAACGTGGCACACATACACCATGAATACTATGCAGCCATAAAAAAGGATGAATTCATGTCCTTTGTAGGGACATGGATGAAGCTGGAAACCATCATTCTGAGCAAACTACCACAAGAACAGAAAACCAAACGCCACATGTTCTCACTCATAGGTGGGAATTGAACAATGAGAACACCTGGACACAGGGCAGAGAACATCACACACCGGGGCCTGTTGTGGGATGGGGGTATCGGGGAGGGATAGCATTCGGAGAAATACCTAATGTAAATGATGAGTTAATGGGTGCAGCAAATCAACATGGCACATGTATACTTCACGTTGTGTACATGTACCCTAGAACTTAAAGTATAATAAAGAAATATTTTTAAAAAGAAATAAAGATATATGTCCACAGAGAAAATTGTACACGAATGCTTACAGTGGCATTTCTAGTAATAGCCAAAAGGTACAAATAAACCAAATGTTCATCCACAGATCAATAGGTAAACAAATTGTGGTATGTACATACAATGAATGTTATTCAGCCATGAAAAGGAATGAAGTACTGAGACATGCTACAACTGGAATGAACCTTGAAAACACGATGTCAAGTGAAAGAAGCCAGATACAAAAGGTCACATATTGTATGATTCCTTTCATGTAATATATCAAGAATAGGAAAAGTCATAGAGGCAGAAAGCTGATTAAAGGTGTCAGGGCAATAGGGGTATGGACGGGTATAGGGAATGTCTACTTCATAATCACAGAAATCTTTACAGGGAATAAAAGAATTTTGAAACTAGAGAGAGCTGGTGGTTGCATAACCTTGTGAATACATTAAATACCACCAAATTGCACACTTTAAAATGGTTAACTGTATGTTGTGTGACTTTCACCTCAATAAAAAAAGAATAAACTACTTAGTAGCAAATTTAATAAAGTAAGTACTAGACTTGAAAATTGAAAACTACAAATTATAATTGAAAGAAAATTTTAAAAGGCCTTGATAAATGGAAAGAAGTCCTGTGTTCATGGGATGAGAAACTTAATATTGTGGAGAAGACAATACTCCACCAATTGATCTACAGATTCAGTGCACCACTATCAAAACCCCAGCTGGCTTTTTCTTTGCAGAAATTTACAAGTTAATTCTAAAATTCAGATGGAAATTCAAGGGACTGAGAAGAGCAAAAACAATTGTGAAAAAGAACGATGCTGGAGGACTCATACGTTCCAATTTGGAAATTTACTACAAAGCTACAGTAATCAAAGCATGATACTGGTATAAACTGGACATACGAACCAACAAAAAAGAACTGAGAGTCCTGAAATAAACTCATACTCTATGAGCAATGGATTTTCAATAAGGGTGACAATAGGGAAATAATAGTCTTTTGTAACAAATCTTTATGACCTTAGATTAGGCAATGCTTTTGTAGACACAACTAGCATGTTAATGATGGCACAGTTCTGGACCTCTAATTCCAAATGTGCTGCACAGAATTTTTCTAGGCTCACCCAACGCCAAGAGACTGAGCCTATTCATGAAGTATAGTGAGAACAAGCTGGATGCAGTGGAGAGGTTATTTCACCAGATGAAAATGGTAAGAAGCATTCCACGTCTCTAGGCACACCAACTCAAACCACATACTCTTGAGATCTGACGAGCATTTCATCTCATCTTAAGGAACATTATTCTAAAGTTAGTTTTAGCCAGTGTTACAGAAAAATAAAACAAATGACTCTAAATCTCTCCATATATCAAAATCAAAATTTAAGGTGTTAAATATTTCATAAAACCTTTCTAGACCAAACAGGCATTTTTTAATAATTTGTGATTTGGGTTTGGCTTCTTTATTGTTTTTAATTCTTGAAATTATCTTCACTAAATTCAAGAATTTGATGAGAAATCCTAGTATTTTTCTATATTTAAGGCAAAAACATTAAAAAACAGCAAAAGTATGAATCATTTGAATCAAAAGAACATTTGCTCCATTCTAGAATGGCACATCCCTTACTCTACATTTCTTTCTGTACATTTTTCATTGAAAGAAAATATCTGTCTGCTCGAACACTTGTGTTAAAAATACTAAGATTATACAACCTGTACGTCTAATTCATTTTTAAATTAAAAAACAAAGGGATTTGACAGAGCAAGTCTCTAAACATTTCATAATATTTCTGTAATGAGAAAAAATAAATAACTCGATAGAGTCCTTATTTAAATGTTTAGCTAAGCCGTTAATTTGGTTTGCGGAAGGAGGTCTGGCAAGTTCTGGAGACCCATTGGTAAGTTGGTTCTTACTGCTTAGATTTCTGTACTTCTACATTTAACTCCAAAGTTAATTATATTTAATAATCATATCATTCAATTAATTAATTATTAGATAAATTATGTAAGTAGAAATAGCTAGTTTTAAATATCAGTATTCAACAATGGTACTCATTTGTTGGATAAAAATTTTTAGCAACTTTGTTTTAATGGCTGCCTAGTACATCTTTTTTTTTTTTTTTCTTTTTTTTTCTCTTGAGACGGAGTCTCACTCTGTCACCCAGGTTGGAGTGCAGTGACACGATCTCAGCTACTGCAACCTCCACCTCCCAGGTTCAAGCGATTCTCCTACCTCAGCCTCCAGAGAAGCTGGGATTATAGGTGCCCACCACCACACCCAGATAATTTTTGTATCTTTAGTAGAGATGGGGTTTCACCATATTGACCAGGCTGGTCTAGAACTCCTGACCTCAGGTGATCCGCCCACCTGGGCCTTCCAAAGTGCTGGGATTAGAGGGATAAGCCACCACACCCAGCACCTAAGACATCTTTATAAACACAGTTCATCTTCATTATGGGGAAGGAAATGCAGGTTTCAGGTACTTGGTGGTCAACAGAATCTCACACAGTATTTTTATAATATACCCTGTATTAAAATACGGTCTTCATAAACAAAATAAAAATGAGGATTGCCACTTACACAGAGATGACTTCACAGAAAGTCCAGGCAGTCCACTCACCTTGGGGTGCTATCAGAGTTCTTCCATTCTCCTGACACCAACCAACTGGCTGGACGTAAGGGCTATTAACATCACACCTGTAGAAAGAGAACTCTATTTTACATTCCGTTTTACTTAATGCCAGACAAAGAATTCAAGAGTAACAGTCATTCTGGATATCAAGAGATATCACAGAAAACAGTACTTCACAGCTGGAGAGAATTAGAAGGAATTTTCAGTACTGTATTAGTAGGCTGTTACCACACTTCTCTTTCACATAAGCTTCTTGAAATTTAAAAGTATAAAATTAACAGGGGATTGCCAAGGACCTGAACTGCCAGTGACGTTCCCAAAAAAAGTGAGTGAGCATTTTAATAAACTTCTACCACTTCTTGCTGGCAGCAAGAGAAAATATTAATAGGACAGCCCAATCAGACTGCAGATGACATTTTTCCTCCCCGTCCTTTTCAAAGAACCCAGAATATTCTGCCTAAGACACATATACAACAATTCCTCTCTGCTTTGCCTCTGAGTTCAAAGGAGAAGACAGGGCCCATCAGGCACATGAAGAACCACTGCCTCAGGCATGGACGTGGCGATTACTCAGGACATATGTGGAGAAATGCTGTAAAAATTATTTTTGCCATGACCTCTTGCATATTTCAGGTTTTTAATCCAAAAAAAAAAAAGAAGAAAGACCCCTTTCAACTCATGCCATATTATTTTAATGGCATGGTAGCACACATTTTCTCCGCTCCCCATACGCTTTCGAAGAATTCACTCCCATTTTCCCAGAATCTTTCCTTTTAAAAATGTGACAAGGTACATTTAAGGTTTTTCAGACCAAAAAAAAAAAAAAAACCATACTGGAAGTTTTTAGCTTCCTCTTCACAGAAATGTTTTCCTTACAAACTAGACAAAATACAGCAAAGTGTCCTTAACTGGTTATATTATTTCAGACGAGGCGTCACTGGGTAACCTCTACAGATGGAGAACTTTCTAGGGCTCTTTAATGCGGTCATTCACATGGAAGAGAAGGAAGTGAACAGTCAACCACCAAATTCCGGATGCTCATCACTATTACAACAGCAAGAAGAGCGACAGTGCTAGAATGAAAACAAATTCTTAACATCAAACATACGAATACACAAAAACAAAACACACATTCGTATCTCACCAGTAATCGTAACTATCATCCCAGTTGTCAAAATGCACTAGTAAGCGATCTTCAACAATATCTGCTATGGTCGCCACACACACCAAGGAAGGGTTCTTCCTGTCGACGGCCTCCAGCTTCATTCCAACCTGAAATTCTTTAGGCATTGGCCCATTCTAACACAGCACCAGCAGGGGAAGAAGCACAAAAAGAAATAGGACACCAAATAAGACTGAGCCACTGTCAAAACTTCTGTGTTTACACCAGCAAAGTCTGCAGATGTCAGCGCTTAGCCTCTGGACAAAGCCAGCAAATGCCTGTAAATATATCTGGCAACTGTCACATAGTTTATGCTCATAACAAAGGCCCAGGAAACTAGTTTTCCTTTGTGCTTTTGTCTTTTCTTGTGCAGGGAGGTTTTCTTTCCCTTATCATCTTCATATTTCCCTCTTTGATTCTTAGAATAATTTGCATTAATTTTAAAATATGATGTTTACATAAGTATCAAATAATCTTCTCTGCTTCCCATAGGCTTCTGAAGTTTCCAAATGCCACTATTTGAAAAAGTGGTGAAGATACACTCTAATTAGCACCAAAGTATCCTTTCAATTTGATTACTCAATCCGAAAACAAGTGGCTTTTTCAATATTTAAGGAATAAATGCTTAAATAAAATTATAATTTAAAATGTGAATTTATACATATAATTTATATACATTTAATATATAATTTAAATTACAATTTAAAAATGTTAATGCTTTTTTATTATCTGTACTTTTTTAGTATAAAAATACTATGAACGATGATTTACAATAACTTAACAATTGCAAACCCACCCTTCATATATCTATAATTAGCCAGTCCTGGGAGTTAAGGAGTACACATAATATCTGGGGACAAAAAGAGGAATTTTTTCTCTACTTCTCTTTTATCAAACCCTGATGTTTACTCTCCTTCAGCACATTCTAATTTCATAGCAATTTCACATTTTAATAGCTCCTTTTCTTGATACAAATCTATGAGACATAAGTAACAATTGTATAATTCTGCTTTCCAGACCACAGAAGTGATGTCTGGAGAAATTCAGTGAGTGGCCTGCACAGTGACATCGCCTGCCGGTGGCAGAGTCAACTTCTGGGGTTGCAACTTATTCTCCTTTACGGAAGGTTCACCAGATTTCTGGGGACACAGATGGCATAAGAAGTGTGATCTACCCAGATCCTCAGAACACTCCTTCAATTAGTACAAAATGTTACTCTCGTTTTCATTACACTTAAACAAATCTAGGCTGGGTACATTCAAAGCCTACTTAGAGTATCTGCTGGTTTCAAAACACCAAAACCAAGATTAAAGGATTAACTCACTGTAAGAGAAAACATTTTTAAAAGACACTTTTAATTTTAGTAGGCTTTAAACACAAAGTTTTTAACTTTTCCCATCTACTTCAAGTAGTTACACTTCTAAAGGAAGAAAACCAAGATATGCCCATAAGAAACTGACGAACTAGGTGAGAAAAGTCATAGGAAGTTAAGAGTTTCCATAACTTCTTAAAGGATTAAAATAAAACGGAATATATAGTGAATTTTCAGAAATTTAAGCGTGGTCAAATCTGATTTATGCTGAGAAAGAAAACACTTACAGGGCTTCTGTTTCTGAATAATTTCTTTGGAGCATTTTGCAATTTGCAGGCCTTCAGGTAATCCATCCAAACAAACTTATCTTTTCTATAACCTAAGAAAAAGCACCGATTACTCAGAATGCCCAAAAGATATAAACACATGCATAGTAAATATGAGGTTGGTGCAAAAGGAATTGCGGTTTTTGCCATTACTTTTATTTATTTAGTTATTTACTTTTTAGAGTTTTAAAATTGTACTTTAAGTTCTAGGGTACACGTGCACAATGTGCAGGTTTGTTACATCTGTACACGTGTGCCATGTTGGTGTGCTGCACCCATCAACTCATCATTTACATTAGGTATATCTCCTAATGCTATCAATTACTTTTAATGGAAAAAAAAAAAAACACAATTACTTTTGCACCAACCTCATATTATTATTATTAGTGTCCTGTCATAAATTCAATGTCCTTAGCACCCACAAAAGATTTAAATTAAAATCTTCAAATGGTTTCACCTTTTTAAAATATATTATGTTCAAAACTGTTGACAATGCTTCCCCATCACGCACATCATTGCCATATAATTTCATATGCTCTGATACGGAGTCAGTACTCTGGTGGCTTGATGGGAGTCTCATCGCCCATTAAGGCTTTCCTGAATGGGCAAAGGGATGAGACCACAGTTCCCGCACCTGTCCCCACTCCTGAGGAAGCAACGTCACAGAGACCATCAGAGGTCCTGATGGTGCAGCCATCCAGGATGCCAGGCACAGAAACCCCTTCTCAGTCCAAAGCCCAGTCGACAGCTCCAGCTTTCTGCGCCACGTCTTTACAAGTCTCCCACTAGAAACTGCTGCATCCTCCCATTCGCATGCCCTAGCGTAGCTCTCACACAGTGCTGGCCACACAGTACAGGCTCAAAATATGGTTTTGAGCACCAGCCTTGGAACAAGAGTCAAACTCCATGCACAGCCTTCCAGGCCTGGGAACACCACCCTCTTCGTCCCCGAACTTCCCGCCTGGGCTTCTCTGCTGTCTCCCTGAGATGACTCGCCCTCGCCAAGCACACTCCTGCCCCGGGCACCTGCTCCTGTTCTTCCCTTGGATGGCTTACCCAGACACCACTCTGCTTCCTCTCTCAGTTCACTCACGTCTCCTTGGGACATTACGTTGACAGAGAGGCCTTTCTCCCCCATGCTTTCTGAAAGAGTGTCCCTGCCGCCACCGCCATTATCCTTCTCCTCTGACATGAAGCCCCATGGAGACAGAGACATTGCTTTACTTGCTGTTGCCCCCAGTGCCTCACGTGGTAAGGGCTCCATAAACACCTACTGAATGAATGAGCCTGGAGTCTGTCACCAGCTTCCTTGAAACCAGCAACCTCGAGGGACTCTGCCATCAGGCTCAGGGGAGGATCCTGGGGGACACCCTGAGTGGATAACTAAGAATAAAGGACTACATGTTGACTCCAGAAGTTGCCACAGTCATCAAACAGTCTGACACCCAAGCCAGAGACCGTGTACAGAAGTTTGCTGTGCAAAGATATGAGCCCATCAGCATCATCCTTGACCACATCCCCACCTCACTAGCACACAGCAAATCGAAAAGGTTTTGGTCACATCTGCCTGGCCCAAATTCCTCTAGTATATAACAACACAATGATAGTTTTCATTCCCATCAAAGAAAATAGTGATTTTTCTTTTTCATAGTTCCATGTTTCCCATGATTCCTAAGTTTGAAACAAATTATTTACAGTGAATCAAGTTTCCTCACCTTGCAGTATCACTGATCAGATATTTCATTTCAACCATGATTTAAATATTAGTCTGCACTCCTTATAAGGTTTAATAAACTTTATATGAAATAAAATAAAATGTTTTCATAATATTTTATTTCTACCCTCTGTACATTATCAGAATTTTTGACCTAAATAGTCATTTATGCTTTTCTTTAAAGATATTTACTTCTAAAAATGGTACCATTATAGTCTTACTACTCTTTGTGGATCACAATTTCATTTTGGAAACCAATTCTCACCGGGATCTCTTGTTAGAATTTCATAAAATGTTGTTAAAATATAAGTGAAATGCCAGTTGATTCTCTTTCCAGTTGGTAAATGTATCCTGGCTTACCCTTAGGGATGTGCAATTCATGTTTGGTCTTTTCACACCATCCTACTGGATGAATGTCAGGGGAACCAGCATTGGTCCAAAAATCATAGCAACTTAAATAACCATCAAAATGAAGTCTTAGACGGTAACCACAAACCTGCAAGACAGAAAGTTTACAATCATTTGTTAAGTGCCATGTATCTGGAATAGACACAAAATTCACAAAATATTTACATATTTTGTCAGTACTATCAACATATAAGAGCCAACCCTTCTACCCAAATATTTCCATTAAAGAACAAATTTATGGATGGCCTCTGATTAAGACAAAATGGTAATGAAATTAGACCCTGTCTTATAGGTATCTAGTGCATTCTGCAAAAATAGTGACCCTTTTACCCAATCTAGGAATCTGAGGGTCAGTTTATGTATTCATTAATTAACTGTTTTATTTATTAATTCAATTCCTGTCAAATATTCCCTTCGGCAACCCTATCTTCTGCCCTCTGGCCTGGATTCATATTCCAATACAGTGTAAGCTAAAGTACAAAGCAAAACTAAAATAGGCATGGCCTTGTTTCAACTCTAACATGCGTATCCAGCATACTCAATAAAGAGAATAATAAAGCAGTCTGATAAATACATCCTCTAGACATGGGGTACAACTTTAATAGCCATAATCAATCAGTAAAGTAAATAAATGTGACTGTTATGTTCAATGCTATCAGAAATATAAAGATCTTTTATTGATTTAATAATATGTTTAGTAAGTATTACATTTTATAAGCCATTCATCAAGAGCTCTCCACTCTAAATAATTTTCATAAAGTGCATGCATTTATATAAATGTATAATGCATATGCATTAATATTATTCATACACATTTCTCATTAGTTCAGCTAAAATGTGAATAAGTACGTCTCGGTTAATAGGTGAAAGAAAACACTGGGATTCACAGATTGTTATCAACCTCAAGTGAAAATTATTTACCCGTTAAGTCAAGAGTAAATGCTAGTTGATGAAAGACTTATTAGAAAATTCATCTTCAGAGAAGGAAAAAAATTCACTAAGAAATATAGTTTCACCCATCGCTGACTAAAATAAATCCATAATGCATTGGAACTTATTCATAATAAATATCAAACAAATTTGTTATTTTCTAGAAAATTATCTTTCTATCACTATGCAATTAGCCCAAGACAATAACACCACCTCTTACCTCCGCTACAGAAAGCACACAGAATACTGATGGATGTCGGGGATCAATGCCTTCTAATCTCATTCCAATCTGAAAACCATTTTCATGCTCGGGAAAGGACTGATCCTACAAAAGTTCACGACATGACATTAGCCACTGAGATTTGTCACAGTTTTAGATTAAAACATTTGGTGTCACCTCTAGGTGAAGTCTAAAACAACTGAACTCATAGAAACAGACAGCAGAATGGTGTCTACCAGACACTGGAAGTTGAGGGAATGGGGAGATGCTGGTCAAAGGGTACAAAGTAGCAGTTAGGAAGGAGGAATAAATGGTAAGTATTTAAGGTGATGGATGTGTGAGTATGCTTGATTCAATCATTCCACACTGTGTACATATAGCATAACATCACTGTCTACCCCAGGATTATATATGATTATAATTTGTCAAAAACATAAATCAAATAAGTTTTTTCTTTTTTTTTTTTTTTTGAGGTAGAGTCTTGCTGGAGTGTATTGGCACAATCTTGGCTCACTGCAACCTCCACCTCCCAGGTTTAGTGATTCTCCTCCTCAGCCTCCTGAATAGCTGGGATAACAGGCACCTGCCACTGTGCCCGGCTAATTTTTGCAATTTTAGTAGAGACAGGGTTTCACCATCTTGGCTAGACTGGTCTTGAACTCCTGACCTCGTGATCCACCCGCCTTGGCTTCCCAAAGTGCTGGGATTACAGGCGTGAGCCACCACACCCAGCCCAAATAAGAATTTTTTGAAAAAATGTACTGTATAGTTTAGAAACTCAGTGATCTGGCTAAAGATGGAAGACTGTTCTTACATGTAGTTAGCGTTCAAGGATGGTTTCATTATATTAATATGCTTTGAAATAGTACCTGCATGAACTTATGTGTTCTATGAACTTCCCATTTATTCCTTTTGCCCATTTTTCCTTCCTGCACCCTGGATAACATCACTTTATTATACGGATTACCCACTCTCAGTCTGTGACTTGGCTCTTCACTGTGTTTACAGTGACTTTATTGCAGATAAACTTATAATTTTAACATAGTGAAATATATCAATTATTTTCTATACATTCTACAGACCCAGCCTATGAAATCCTTCCTAACTCTGAAGCTACATAGGTATTTTCCTTTTTCTTTTTTTTTTTTTTCTGAGACAAGGTCTCACTCTGTCATCCAGACTGGAGTGCAGCGACATGATTTCAGTTCACTGCAACCTCCGCCTCCCAGGTTCAAGCAATTCTCCTGCCTCAACCTCCCAAGTAGCTGGGATTACAAGCACACGCCACAATGGCCTGGCTATTTTTTGTATTTTTAGTAGGGACGGGGTTTCACCATGTTGGCCAGACTGGTCTTGAACTCCTGACCTCAAATAATCCACCCTCCTGAGCCTCCCAAAGTGCTAGGAGTATAGGTGTGAGCCACTGCGCCTGGCCCTGGTATTTTTTAAGACTGTTGAAGTTTCTTTCTTCATATTTAAATTTGTGGTACAACTGAAATGAGTTTTCTATGGTGTCAGGTAGAGGCCTACTTTTCTCACATGGAAAACAAATCATTCAAGAAAAGCGTTTTGCATAGTCCATACTTGAATTGATCGGCAAAGTCAGCTCTGTCATATCTGGTTTCTACATACTTGTAGGTCTTATTTCTGATCCCTTTCTTGAGTTTCATTGACTTATTTGCCTATATCACACAGTTTTATTTGTTTATAATGAGTCTTTCTATTTAGAAAGCAATCATTTCCATATTAAGTTTTTGGTTTTCTGTTTTTTGTTGTTTTTTTTTTTTTTTTTTTTTTTTGAGACGGAGTCTCGCTCTGTCGCCCAGGCTGGAGTGCAGTGGCCAGATCTCAGCTCACTGCAAGCTCCGCCTCCCGGGTTCCCGCCATTCTCCTGCCTCAGCCTCCGAGTAGCTGGGACTACAGGCGCCGCCACTTCGCCCGGCTAGTTTTTGTATTTTTTAGTAGAGACGGGGTTTCACCATGTTAGCCAGGATGGTCTCAATCTCCTGACCTCGTGATCCGCCCGTCTCGGCCTCCCAAAGTGCTGGGATTACAGGCTTGAGCCACCGCACCCGGCCCATATTAAGTTTTTTAAATTGAGAAACTTGTTCTCTCTCCCATTTAATCTAATCACTTCCATCTGTCAAAAATGTTTTTCGATTTTCACATAAAACTGCCAAAATACCTTGCTGTATTTATTTCCAGATACCTTTAAATGTTTGTTGCTATTTTTACTGTAATATTTTCACAGCAGACTTCCTAATTTGCTCCAATTCATCATTATTTTCTTTAAGCACACAGTTTTGAACAGATTCAGCATTATTAGTCAGTTTATTCTTAATTGCAAATAATCATATACTAATGGAAAATGGTGACTACAATCGAGATCTATTAGATCTAGAGCGGCATGTAATCACTAATTGTATTATTATTTAATATTGCTTAACATCTGAATGTCTATTTTGGGGTTAAAATGTATTCTTTGTAAAAATTATTCCAGGGGCCCTGCACAGTGGCTCAGGCCTGTAATCCCAGCACTTTGAAAGGCCAAGGCAGGCGGATCACCTGAGGTCAGGACTTCGAGACCACCCTGACCAACATGGTGAAACCCCATCTCTACTAAAAATACAAGAATTAGCCTGGTGTGATGGCGCGCCCCTGTAATCCCAGCTACTCTGGAGGCTGAGGCAGGAGAATAGCTTGAACCCAAGAGACAGACGTTGCAGTGAGCCAAGATTGGGCCACTGCACTCCAGCCTGGATGACAGAGCGAGACTCCACCTAAAAAAATAAAAATAAAAATAAAATTATTCCACTGGGAAATTTAAAAGTTGCAACAACAAGACAGTATAGAGAGCACATGCATAGATAGCCTCTGCCTAGATTCACTCGTTGTTATATTTCACCTGCTTTGCTTTACCATTTTTACTTACTCTATCTCTCCTATGTCTCTGTGAGCATATACATAGATAGAGAACCATATGGATATAAACTTTTTTCTGAACATTTTGAAGGCCCTTTATTTACCCCAAAATAATTTTCCCCAAGAGTAGTATATTTCCCCTAAGAATAGAACATTCTCTTACAAAGCCATAACTCAGTTATAAACTTCTCTAAATTTAACATTTATACAATACTTTTTCTAATCTTCCATTCATATTCCAATTTTGTCCATTTGTCCAATAATATGCTTTCCAGCATTCACCCCCACACACCGCCTGCAATGCAGGAGCCAGTCGAGGGTCGGATGTGACAAGTTGATGA
Organism: Theropithecus gelada; assembly: GCF_003255815.1. Classification (NCBI taxonomy): domain Eukaryota; kingdom Metazoa; phylum Chordata; class Mammalia; order Primates; family Cercopithecidae; genus Theropithecus; species Theropithecus gelada. Next base: position 7,168,918 of record NC_037686.1, on the reverse strand, counting down.
GCCTCTTCAGTCTTCCTTAATCGGAAACTTTGCCCATACTGTGTCATTGTCGTGTATAGCACTGACATGCTTTTAAGAATGCAGAATTTCCCCTCCTCTGATTTGTTTGTTTGTTTTTTTTTTTTTAGATGGAGTCTCCCTCTGTCACCCAGGCTGGAGTGCAATGGTGCCATCTGAGCTCACTGCAACCTCCAGCTCCCAGGTTCAAGCGATCCTCCTGCCTCAGCATCCCGAGTAGCTGGGATTACAGGTGTGTGCCACCATGCCTGGCTAGTTTTTTTTTTTTCTTTTTCTTTTTGTTTTTTTTTTTTTTTTTTTTTAGTAGAGACAGGGTCTCACCATGTTGACCAGGCTGGTCTAGAACCCCTGCCCTCAGGTGATCCACCGGCCTCGGCCTCCCAAAGTGCTGGGATTACAGGCCCTTCCTCTGACTTTTTGACTAGAACATTCCTCATTTTGGGTCTGTCTGATGCTTTCTCAAGATTTGATTCAGGTGGTACATTTTTTGCCGGAATACTACATGGATGTGTTGTGTCCTTCTCAGGGTGTCACATCCAGGGGCACATGATATCTCTCTGTCCCTCACTGCTGATGATAGTTTTGATCATTCAATCACAGTGTTGTCCAATTTCTTCACTAGTTACATACAAAAGGCACATATACATACATTCATACATAGACATGTACACATGTATACCCATACAAACATACATATATATTGTATAAATCATACGTTCAAACAGATATGTCTAAGTCTAATCCCTCCCCAAAAAGTTTGTTCTGCTCCTTCTGCATCCATTTTGTGTTTCTCCTTGAACAAAGTCGACACATGTACTCATTTACCAAATCCTACAGGGTGTCTTACAGTTTCAGAACTGTTTTACCCATACTGTCATAATAAGAAAACCTATTTTAAAAGTTCAAGATTTCTTTGCAGTTTTCCCTCCCTCCTATGTCATCCAAGAATGGAGTATATAGTTAAAAACTGTGTTCATGAACTACTTGGGCTCCTATTTGTTCTCTCTTCAGTAAAGTTACAATATCCATTTGAAATACAATTGCGTTCAAATTTATTCAATTTGCTTTCAGTTCTTAATGATTTTTTAAATATGTAGAATATTAACATGCTTGCAAAAGTTAAAATTAGTAAAAGTTACTCAAAAATGTGTCTCTTCCTCCCACATTCTATCCACCGCATTCCCTCACACCACCTCGTGGAGGTCACCAACTTCACTGTTTTCTAGTTTATGCGTCCAAAACTTCTTTTTGTAAAGATAAGCAGTTATATGTAGGTTGTTCTTATTTCCCCGTCTTTCTCACACAAAAGGCAGCATACTATGCATGTTCTTTTGCACGTGGCATTTTGCATTACTAATGTCTCTTGGAAACCACTCCATGTCCATTCCCAACTGTTATGCACACTCTTTTTCACGGCTGCATCGTACTCCACTGTGTATAGGGACCATAGCTCATTCAACCTTCTTCTAGACTTGGATGCAAGCCTTTTTTTTATATAAGCATGAAATAATTTAAAAACCTATGAATTGGCTTGTAAAATATCATTAAATTTTTCTTACATTCTGAGATCATTTTAGAAGCTTCTAAGGAAAAACTTAAAAGATGACAAACCCCAAAAGGAAATGGCAAGAATGAATGATTTCTCAGGAATATTTTATTTCTACAAAAATAAATGTCATGTGTGTGTTTAACTCTCCCAGACTTCTTCTCACATCTACTATGTTTTCCAGCAGATTGTATTTAACAAGTTTTGTGTGACTACCTCCTGTTCACTGCTTTGAAATTTCTCGGTTAACTTCAAAAGTGCCATACACATATACAAATACACATGCACACAACACTGACAAAATGCAAAGAAAAAGGTAGACCACAGGGAGAGAATATTACTAATGCTGACAGGAAACTTAAGAAGCCATAGAAACTGAAAGAACATTGTTCTTGTTTTAACAAAACTGAAACACTACAAAATTAGGGGTGGGGAGGAAACAGTGTTATGTTGAGCAAACCACACCGTCTTATCACATGTAATTGATTAATTTGAGACATTGACAAAACTTCCAGCCAGAAGTGAAGATGATCAGTGTTACTCTTGTCAGCCTTTCAAAATGGTTTCCCAATGGAACATTTGGGAGCTTTCTATAACGTTGCAAGTAACACTACATAGCTAAAACAGACTGGGCATATCTCAGAGGGTTTCAAATAAAAAATAAAACGTTCATTTTAGCAATCTAAAAGGCAACATTTAGTGAGAAATATCGCTGCCTTTCATCAGTCTTTCTTCTCTGTTCAATCGTTTATTCACGACCTGACAGATTTTAATTTTTTTTTCCTTTTTAGAAATCTTATATTGCAGGAATATAATTGATAGCTGTGCTTATAAGATGATATTTTATGGTAAGAAAAGATAACTAGAATCACACACTTAAAGCAAACAATAGGCCCATTAAATTCAGTCATAAAAAATCATAAGGTTCAGAGACCTGGAAAAGCTTACAGGTCAACTCAAGCCCAGAAAGGTGAATAAATTTTCTCTAGGACACACGACCAGTTTAGTAGCCGAGTACAACTAAGGACCTGTGTCTTGTGAAAACCTGCCAGCCGTGTGTTCCACATAAAGGGACAGAAGTGGCAACTAAACAGGCAAAACAAAACCTGGCTCGAGGCCACGGAAGGCCCCAAGGACATTTCCAAAGAAATGCCAGTGCTCTTGAGTACAAAAGTTTGTTCCATCATTTTCTTTTCCCAAACAGCCACAAAATAACATTTTCTCATATGAAATTGATTTATTTTGTCACTAATAAAGGAAAAGAAACATTATTCAAAGTTCCACACCTCTTGGCAAAAGCAGGTACAAATTATATACTATTATTTAAAATGCTTGTAAAATGAGCCGTAACATAAGAAAAAAAAAAAAAAGAAACCGTCACCATGCCTAGGGAAACTGAAGACAAGCCACAGGCGAAATTCCTAAAAGCAATAATTATTACATGTGTGTGCCATCCGCTCCACGTGATGAGAGCAAAGAGATGTGCTTTGTCATGATTATTTTGTGAACCACAATAGAATGGGGAAGGTCCGCAGCCATCAGTGCTAGCAGACCATCAGCTAGGGGTGTATCACAGAAGTGTACTCAAGTGATAACTGCAAGATTCCATCTGAATGCCCCTTGATATTCTATTTTATTCACAGGCACGGGTAGGCAGTCAACAATATTTTCCTCACTTTAATTCAGCATTGAGAGAGGTGGGGGAAAGTGGGCCTGCAATCAAATCCTGGCCACCGAGGCACACGTTTTAGCATGTTATACAAAGAACTGGGCAAGGACCTCAGGCCACTGATTTCTAAACCTTCACACGATGGCTCTCAAAGGGAAAGATGTTCGCAGGAGGAATTTTACGTGCAGATGACAAAAACAAAATTTCTTACTACACAAAAACCTTTCCCATGAACTCAGCAGCCTGCTCAAATGGTTTATCTCAGCAACATCTTCCACATCTAAAATTGTTCCAATGTGTCCCTCGGGGGACAAAATGTCACTATTTTAAGTTTGAAGGGTGAGATATCAGGGAGTCCTACATGGGTGAACTGTGACATAAACAGCTTGACCACAGAGAATTTAACTCTTTGACAAAATTTGATGACTTTCTTTACTCAATGGAAAAAAAAATCATGTTATCAGTAATGTCCAAAATAATTCAAATGCTACAGAAGAGAACATGAAGAAATATGTTCCAAGATGAACACAACCAAAGAGAAAGTCAGGAAGGCCCTTGCAGGCTTTGCTAAAGTAGGGAGACTCAACCTGTCAGGTTTTGAGTGTGAGAGTCTTGTCGACTCTGCATTTGATGAAGCAAAAGGAATCTGAGTTTATGTTTGGTCTGAATAAACAGCATGATTGACAACTGCGTGAGAAACCGCCAAACACTTGCTGTTGTAGCCAGAAACCTAGAACGGTTAGATACAACCTTCTTGGTAACAGAAATGAAGAATATAAGATTGAGAAGGAATAGTTATAGAGTCTAAGCTGTCCTTTATCAAGCCATACATAGATGCCTTTTAACATTGCTCCAGATACTGTTTTAAGTACTTACAAACATTAACACATTAAATCATCATAAAAACCCTACACAGTAAGTGTTATTACGCACATTTTACAGATGACATGCCCAAGGCCACAGTGTAAGTGTATCTGGCTTTCCTATTTGAGTGATTGGTCAGGATGCTAGAATATTACCAAAAGTTATAAGCATCACCATTCCCCTCGCTAATTAAAGACTTCATAATTTTTAACTTTTTATTTCATAATTATAAACACAATAAATGTTTTACATATCTAAAATTAGTGGTTGAATATGTACCACCTGTGGCCATTAAGTAATCCCCAGCTGTCAAAAGTGTGAAAACAGTGCCATGGGGAGTCTATAAAAGGCACTCCTAAATGTGGGGATTTAATATAAATAAAGGTGGCACTGCAGACTGCAGAGCAAAGAAGATGGCATCAGAACACATGACTACCAATTTGGAAAGAACAATTAAGGTAGATTCCCACCACAATATCACATACAAAAATACTTTTAGATGGATAGGAAATAGACATGACCATGGAATACAATGCAGCTGCTTAAAAAAAGCAAAACAGGCCGGGCACAGTGGCTCATGCCTGCAATCCCACCACTTTGGGAGACCGAGGTGGGTGGATCACCTGAGGTCAGGAGTTCAAGAAGAGCCTGGCCAACATGGCTAAACTCCGTCTCTACTAAAAATACAAAAAATTAGCCAGGCGTGGTCGTGGGCACCTGTAATCCCAGCTACCTGGGAGGCTGAGGCAGGAGAATTGCTTGAACCTGGGAGGCAGAGGTTGCAGTGAGCCAAGATCGCACCACTGCACTCCAGCCTGGGTGATACAGCAAGACTCTGTCTCAAAAAAAAGCAAAACACATCTGTGGATCTGCCGAGGCAGAATGACAACCATGATCACTATCAAGCAAGTGTTAGATAAGCATATGGTGTGTTGTCATTTTTTATTAAAAAAAAAAAAGCCAAACGGCTATTTATATAAACATGATTTACATATCTACATAACTACATATATAGAGATCTGGAAAGATTTACATCAGATTATTTTGAGTGGTTCATCTAGAGGAGAACAGACAGAGAGAGACCTCTTTATTTTTATATTCTTCTGTCTTGTTAAAAATGTTAAATGGCATAGTCATTCTTAAAAAATCAACACATACACATAATCAAGTGACGGTGACACTGAGTGAGCAGGCAGGATGCAGGCTGTGATAAGACTCGTATGTCCTGCTAAGAAACTCTTATTTCATTCTTAATTGATAAAGCACCAGCAAAAGATGCAAAAAATATTCTTGCATCTTATTACCAGCACTGTGAGAAATTAATTAGAAAGGTGGCAAAACTAGAAGTAGAAGATGTTAAAAAGGCTTTAAGTATCTGCCAATAATTAAGAATCCGCCATATGCCATGTACAGTGTCTAAGTCAACTATGTAAAACAGTTGACTTAAAATAAAACCCCCTGGGGCCGGGTGCGGTGGCTCACACCTGTAATCCCAACACTTTGGGAGGCCAAGGTGGGCGGATCACAAGGTCAAGAGATCAAGACCATCCTGGCCAACATGGTGAAACCCCATCTCTACTAAAAATACAAAAATTAGCTGGGTGTAGTGGCGTGTGCCTGTAATCCCAGCTACTTGGGAGGTTGAGGCAGAAGAATCGCTAGAGCCTGGGAGGTGGAGGTTGCAGTGAGCCAAGATCACGCCATTGCACTCCAGCCTGGCAACAGAGCAAGACTCTGTCAAAAAAACAAAACAAACAAACAAACAAACAAAAAACCCTATACTAGAACTATGACAATCCCCATTTGAAATGAAGAAACTAAGGCTTACAGTTGTTCACAAGTTGCTCTGTGTGTACACTGGTCAGTACAAAACCTGGAATTCAAATTCAAACCCTGGCCTGTGCACTTAACTGCCAAGTTCTATTACATTTAGAAAGTTGCAACAGCCTTGACAAGTGATAATGAGGTCCTCAGCCGGTGCAAGCAGGACTGGGAATGGGGGAAGTGGCCAGATTCAGTACATACTTAGGGGGTAAAATGGGCAGTGCCTGATGCCTGGCTGGAGGCAGAGGACAAGGCAGGCAGAGGATTTTAAGGTGGTGCCCACATTTCAGACTTGAAATAAATTCTCAAATTTTCCATCATGCTGATTTTCACCTTGACAATGGTAACGATATCTATCAACACTTTCAAAGACTTCATGGGAAGCTCATGAACAGCCACAGGCTGCATCCTTCCAACTTTCTGCTGCATTATAACAGCTCTAATGCCCTTCCAGGAATCCTGCAATAAGCCTTTTCATCATAAAGGTCTATTTACTGCAAGACAATGGAAGACTGTGAGAGGTTATGGAGCTCCTTCCTTGCTTTTTCCTTGAGAGACTTTATGATTTTTACCTGAGTTAACAGTGGCACTTAACAAGAATGTTAGATTATCTTCTGGCTTTCTTTTGTTTTAATCACAGAAAACAGAGAACTTAAAATATTATATACACTAATACACACACAGACACACACTCACCACATACACACATTTGCCTCTTTCTCTATTCTTGCTCAAACTACACCTTAATACAGCTGCTTTTAATAGTGGAGTCAGAGTGGGGTCATGATGTCTTCGGGCATTCTAGAATCCTCTTGAATGTTATATGAAATTTTGGGTGCAAATGAATATAGGCATTTCCCCAAGGATATTATTCTTCGCTGAGGATACCCTAATTCCCTGAGGATATGATCAATAGCTTTCATTAGATGTTCAAAGAGGTCTAAGACCCAAAGACAGATTAAGAGCCACGTGGCTACCCTTCAAGGGGATTTGTAATTAATCAATCCACTGACTAAATCATACACATTTGGAAGACTTCAGTAAGCAGGACACAGCAGTTCACTGCAGTTGTTCATCTTGGGGATACAGGCCAGGCAGCAACGCATGCTTCAAATTCCGCTTTTTCAAAGTGACACCTTTGTTGTTGTTTTTGTTTTTGTTTTTTTGCCATCTATTTGTTCGGCTGATGGGGAAAATCACCACCTACATAATTAAACAGAACTTGCTACAAAGCTGCAGTTAAGATGGCAGTGAAGGATGGCCGATTGTGTATTTTTAAACTTTCATTTTAGATACTACTTCCTTGTTATTTTGAACATTTTTCATAAATTAATTCTGAACTTAGAATCCTAAACTGCTGCCAAGACTATAGCAAGAGACATTCTACAAATAGAGAAACAGAATTCAGGGCTCAACAAAAATATACTTTAATAAGTTAAGGGAATGCAGTTCTTATTGGCTTTTTGTGAATCCATTCTGCTAGAATTTCAATTGCAAAATCCTCATTTCCCCAGAAGCTACGGATAGTAAGAAATTTGGCTGCACAATAAACATTTTAATGTGCATCCTAACCACTGACTGAACTACGGTCTCAGAAACAAAAACGAAGCACAGACCAGAGCAGGTAAAACACTACTAGATCTAGGCAACCTTAGACCAGCAAAGATCATTTATGAACAAAGAAAAAGAACCCACGCCGTACATAATACAGGACTGCATAGAAAGAACTTTTTAAAACAACTTCTCAAATTGTTTGATAATTCACTGTCCATCACCGAATTGATTCCACAAATCCTCTGAGTCTAGTGTCTAAAACGATAAACTCGCATATTTTTTTCCCCAATGACTAAACTCTTCCCAGAGAAAACAGACAAGGTTACTTCTGATACATATTTCCTTTAACTAAACGAGAAGTCGTGTCTACCCTTGATTCTGAATGCCACCATTTTCCTCTTTAATCTCTCCTCCTTCTGAAGAGCTCTGAACTTGACATTCAGCTTCCAGCGGGAACTGCAGATAAGCAGCCTGTTACAGGGGCTTCATACCCCTGCCAGGAGCTAAAAAGCAGTCCTGAGCTGACGGTCTGGTTCCAGACTTCAGATCTGCTCAACTATTTCCCAGCACCCCTGGTACTTTCAATCACCATTTCAGAGACACAGATTCTAAATGTAGGAAAAGCATCTGAACCACATCAGGATGTATCTTCAATTCCGCCCCAGAACTTAGACCTTTAGAAACTACGGGAAATGAACATGAATGGGAATTCTTTCTGCTCTTCAGAGCCCCAGCAATTAATCATCTTAAATGACTTCATGTCACAAGGCCACACTCTATTTTTAAAATACAGTTCCTTCTTTGGTCTCGATATGCCTTGTGATGTAAACTCCAAACAAACATCTCAATATAGTGCACACAGTATTCTTTCAAAAAATGCTTTTTCCCCCCTGGGAATACTGTTAAATACCAATGAAGTTACCTTAAAACTGGAGGCAACAAAATACATACTAAAGGCAAAAAAAAAATAAATAGGTAGACAAGCAAACAGTTTAGGCAATTAAAAAGAGGATATAGACTCAGGCTATAATTAGGTTCCAAGCATATCAGAACGCATAAAGTATTTTACTGCATTTTATAAAAGTACTAAAAAGCCAGACATGGTCATCATTTGGCTTACGATTAATATTTAAAGTGTTAAGAAGCATCTATATTAAAATACTGATAGTGTTCTCAGTGACTGTCAAGTCATTTGGAAGCATGTTCACAGCACAAAAACTTGGTATCTGACTAAACTCTTTTGGCTGGAAAGGTTCTGGGTATCTCAAAGTTTCACAAGGAGTTTTAACAAATAGGAATTTCCACAGAACCGTCTTCCTGCACCTGCAAGGCTAAATACAAATTCAGACTATCAAAAACAAAATGCACATGTACACATCTTTCAGATTCTATTTTATGTATAGGTATAGATAGAAAAATTCCATTTTTAAAATATAATTCAGGCATAGGTGAAGAACTTACATTTGGGATAGGGTGAATTCCCTTTACTTACACTTCAAGTAAGGAAGACAGAGAGAGAACAGGAATGTGTTCAAATAAGGCTGTCTCATTTCTAGGACAATTAGGAGGTTAAACCAGGAAGGTGCCTCTGTTCCTCCAATAATCCCCAGCTCCTCCCAAAAACGAATGCAACCCTATCATCCTGCAGAAGGCTCGAATTTCCTTTTCAGGACATAAAGTATTTCTTTCTGAAATCATACTAGATTATAATAACTATGAAGAGGGGAAGGAGGTAGAGCAGGACAAGAAAGTGGGGGGAGTTAGGAATGCCACGACTGAGCTTTGTTTAGAGAGAAAGGGGATGAAATGAGGAACCGCTTCTGTCTTCATCATGATTAAAGTTGGTGAGTCATCAGGCAGGAGAGAGGAGGCTGGGAACAGCGTGACCCACTAAGGATTCTGCTCCAAGGACAGCGGGTTTCCCGCTGGGCACCCACTCTTAAGTGCAGATTGGGAGACTGAGACAGGAACACCCGCCGTGGGCAGGCCAGGCTGGAAGGATAGAGGACTGTGGTCTAACGGAGGCAAGTTCTAGCAAGGAGGCAAGGACAAGGTCTGCTGAGGCCAGGCTGGGCTAGTGTTCTGAACAAACGGGAGGTGGCGGTCGGAGCACACAGGGCTACCAAGAAGGGCTGAGAAAAGGCAGTGGGAAAAGCAAGGGCCGAGAAAAAGAGTGATTTTAAGAACTGCTTGTATTTAAGAAAGTCATCTACATGCCAGATACTGCAGTATGCTGGACACGAGATATACACGATGTGGAATTTTTCAGGAAAATCCCTGAGAAGTAGGTGATATTATCTGCTGTTTTCAGTTAAATCGACTAAGAGTCAGGGAGGTGCCTCCACACAGTGAGGGGAAGCAATGAAGGGCTCACTGAGGCAGCGCAGGTAAAGGCGCCAGCAAACAACAGGAAGCTCTCCTGGGAACCAGAGAGCAGAGAGGAACTAACTCAAGAAGAAAGAAACCCAAGTCAGGCTTGTGATCCAGGAGATCACAATTTCACCGAGAGACAACATACACCCACACGTAACCACACAGAATGGCACAAAAAGCAGCCAGAGGTGTTAAGGACACAGCTGATAAACAGAGAAACCACAATTCACAAAGATCCCTCCGGCAAGACGTGCAGGCAAGGTGAAAGGTGGGGCCAGTTTGAACAGAGAAATATCGCTTAAGGAACTGCTGTAAAAATGCGTCTGGAAAAAATCCAGCATGCACCTTAAATGAAGACAGTAGTGCTGCGGAGTGAGAGTAGCAATAGAATAATTATGAGGGAAATCTGGAGCAGATTAGATTGCCAAATGTACACAGAGCAGAGAGGAGAGGGCACAACAAGCTGGCTGCAGAGGAACCGAGCACAGGGTCCTTCATAGGGACACGGGGCCCCGGGAGCTGGCTCCACTGAGGGGGCTGAAAGGTCTGGATGTACTGAGGTCTGCATGTCCTCCAGGTGAGGAGGCGCGAAGACCAGGAGAAGGACCCGCAGCGGGCGCAGGGGCTGTGTTACGACTCAGTGGGATAGCAGTTAAGGAACTGGATGAACTGACCCAAAGGTCAGGTTGTGGAGGCTGGAGGTGGGAAAGAAAGGTTAGAAAAATCCAGAAAGAGAAAATGCAGTCTAAAATTTCAAGAAGCCAGTGCCAGTCTGGACTAAGGAGATGAGTTAGGCAGGAAAATGCAGAACCCAGGGGCACTACTTTTTCATAAAGATGAAACAGACTTAAGCGTATTTGCATTCTAAAAGGAAATGTTCGTTTTTATATTATTTTTATTATTTATTTATTTATTTATTTTATTTTATTTTGAGACGGAGTTTCACTCTTGTTGCCTAGGCTGGAGTTCAGTGGCGCGATCTCGGCTCACCACAACCTCCACCTCCCGGGTTCAAGCGTTTCTCCTGCCTCAGCCTCCGGAGCAGCTGGGATTATAGGTATGCACCACCACGCCCAGCTAATTTTGTATTTTTAGTAGAGACGGGGTTTCTCCATGTTGGTCAGGCTGGTCTCGAACTCCCGACCTCAGGTGATCCGCCCACCTGGGCCTCCCAAAGTGCTGGGATTACAGGCGTGAGCCACCTTGCCTGGCTCTAAAAGGAAATGTTCAAAAGAGAAGAAATGGCAACTTACAGACAGGTCATGAGATAACTGATGGAGTAAAATCTCTAGAAAGGCAGGAATGGAGAGAATGCAGAGCACAGGTGCAGTATGGCCACTTTAAGGATACTGATTCTTCCCACCCATGAGCACGGAATGTTTTTCCATTTGTTTATGTCATCTGTGATTTCTTTTAGCCATGTTTCGTAGTTCTCCTTGAAAAGATCTTTCACCTTCTTGGTTAAATGTATTCCTAGATATTTTTCTCTTTGTGTGCCTATTGTAATTGGGATTGTGTTCTTGATTTTCTCTCAGCTTGAACATTATTGGTGTACAGAAATGCTACTGACTTTTATACATTGATTTTGTATCCTAAAACTTCACTGAAGTCATTTATCAGTCCCAGGAGCCTTTTGACAGAGTCTTTAGGGTTTTCTAAGCATAGAATTAAGTTTTATTTTCCACATTTCAGTGTCAAAAGCTGAAGGGTTCCATCTCAGCTGGCTGACCTGAACAACATTATAATAACATTTACACAATGAAAATGAACATCAATAGTCAAAAGCACAATGTCAATATAAAATTGAGTTGAGTCTGATGCACCTTCTTGGAAAGCTGACATGAATCAACTGCCTTTTTTATTATACTGAAAACTATTTTCAATTATAGACAATGCTTATTTCATCTGAAAATATAAATTCAAGTTAGAGTAACACTGTGATCTTGATCACAAGTACCTTCTTTACTTATTAGGCCAAATTGGACATAATAATTGGTGAGCTCAATTCTCCTCCTCATTCAGGGTCAAACGAGGTCTCATCTCACACATGGAATGCCCAATAAATTCATTACTTGTGCATTCCATGGGCAATTAACATTCTACCTCGGACTGTTGCATGTCATATCCCAATTAGCCGGCAAGACCCTAAGACACCATGTCATACGTTCGTTAGTGTTTTGGCCAGTCTTACATGGCATTTGCACATATGGAGTCTCAAACATGTGAGCAGCTTGAGTGTTAGATTATGACTGGAGAGAAAGGCAGTCCAACATATCAAACACGTCTGTTTTCTCACACACTAATGCTTTCCTGTTCCTTTCAGAGATGACGAACATTAGACTTCAAAAGCTTGAGAAAGTCCTTAGCCAAAGAATCATCAAAAGGTGCATTACCTGCTCACCACCCACCTCCCTCAACAGAGTCTCTCTGACTCTCTCCACCCTCCCAAGGGGGCCCACTCCTGTCTGTATGTCCCACAACGTTGTGCCCCTCCCACTTACTGCCTTCCAGCACCTCTTTTGTCATCTCTCTGTAAAGTCAAGGGGGAAAGCTACATGACCCAGAGCATATGATGACACCGTTCCCAATACCATCATGAGGATTTATTTCAGGAACAGGAATCCCACGTTTGCCCTTTTGGCCTTTTTTTAAGTTAACACCAGGTCATGACGGAAAATCTGAGGGAGAAATTCTCAGTCCTGCAGGTGTTCTTGCACTGGCTGATGGGGATTAAAGGATCTTAGAGGAGAAGCTCTGAGAATAACATGACTACACTGACAGGCTGAAAGGTGGGGCAACACAGGAGCTGGACAGAGAATCTAGCACTTGGCTGCCATCAGTCAAAACTTTCTTTGCTCTGAAAATTAGTCCACACTTCACCTCTAACACCCAAACATCTGATTTAATCCTGGCAGTGGAGGGGGTGTAAGAGAGGACCCTTGCCCTAGTACCCTGATCCGAGGACACGGCACAGGTGTGACTCCTTAGCCACAACAGCCACCGGGGCGCAAACCTCACCTATGTTCTTTGGCTCAACCTCAAATCCTGGACCTTGACCCCGCTACCTCTGCCCTTGCGTGTCACAGCGCCTGACAGTTCTCAGGCAGCTCCTGTTTCGGCCCACTCTGTTCTGCCCTCCCAACCTGCAGTGGGCCCGTGGCAAGGGCAGGGGGGGCAGGGGGGAAAGGGCAAGGTGACTGTGAGCTACGCCGAACTGCCCTGGTCCAAGCCAACCACCTTCAGAGATCTTTACACTCAGAAGCGAGAACAGTTTCCATAGAAGTCACTCAATAGCAACTGATCGTCTGAGCACACACAACACAGCAGGCACTGCCGGGATACATGAAGGAAAATCCCTTACCTTACTGAGCTTGCACCTTTGGATGGAAGAAACCCCCTCTGTCTTATCAGATGAAAGCAACGTGGGGAAACATGGACCTGACTCCTAGACAGAAAACGCACGGTTCTTAAACCTTCTGTGGTAGTGGGCCTCAAACCTGCACAAAGAATGCAGGAGGTTCTCAAGCTACACATTTCCAGGCCCATCTCCTGAGGGTCTGATTTAGTAGGTCTCAGGAAGACCCACGCTGTGCTCTCCAAAGCTCACAAAAGTAGATGGTGCGAAGGCTGGGTTAAGAACACTGCTCTAGATGTTCTCATTTTCTATGGTATGACCTTCATAGTGTTTGTTAGTGAAGCATACCGCCTAGACAACAAAAGGACACACATCATTTCTTGAACATGAGGGGTCTGCACTTGGTTTCCCTTTCTTTTCATCTTCGTTGTACCTCTTCTTCCCTGTTGCATGTCATGTTCAGGATTCCAAATGCTGGCCCTTTCACATGCTAACAAAATACTAGATGTAACTCAACAGATGTCACGAAAAGTAAACCAAATAAAAAGCTGTAGCTTCCTGCTGTAAAGAAATGGGCTGGGCATGGTGGCTTACACCTGTAATCCCCAGCACTTTGGGAGGCCGAGGAAGGGGGATCATGAGGTCAGGAGATCGAGACCATCCTGGCCAACACCGTGAAACCCCATCTCCACTAAAAATACAAAAATTAGCTGGCCGTGGTGGCACGGGCCTGTAATCCCAGCTTCTCAAGAGGCTGAGGCAGGAGAATCGCTTGAACCAGGGAGTCAGAGGTTGCCGTGAGCCAAGATCACACCACTGCACTCCAGCCTGGCGATAGAGCCAGACTCCGTCTCAAAAGAAAAAAGAAAAAAAAAAAAGTAAAGTAATGAGGCAAATTTGATGCATATAAATTTCCCCAAAACATCTAAAACTCAGACCAAGAAGAACAAAAAGACTACCAGAAGATTTGGTGTCTTGCGTAAAGATGATCCCGTGTAAGGCCCTGGTGCTAGCAGACAGTCAAGGAAGTCTACACCGCCTACTCTGGTCACCTTTCTAGTCATGTATGCCAGGATTCAGGGGTTTCAATGTCTTCTCTGACATCTTGCTTGACTCACTACTCTCAGCAACACATCCAAACAGATCCCTCTAACTGCAGGTAATACTGACTAATAAAAGTAAAACCTAATGCTTATTGAGCATTTATAGTGTGCACCTTGCATCCTGTATTCTTTATGGGTACAATTGATTTAGTCCTCCAAGCACCCAAGGAGAAAGAAGGTAGGGAACTTTTCCTACCTCATGGATGAGGAAACTGAATTGAATGACTTGCCCAAGGTCACAGAGCTGACAGGTGGTGGTGCTGGGCTCCAGCCCACTCTGAAACACTAAAGCTCTGATTAGATTTTGTGGGGTCATTTGCCAGCAAAGCCTACAAATAATTCAAATAAGTTGATGGGCTATCTAGGAAAGTCATTTCATTTTAACTAAACCTCTTAATATAAATATAAGTCCTTCAGTGGCTGACCTTGGAAAACAGCTCAACAGGTGCTGCGACAGCCTTCTGTTCTTTCAAGTACCACTCCCAAGACCATGCTCCCTGTGCAGCCGCTGAAGGGGCTGGAAGAGAAACACACAATGACTTTTCTCAAAACAATTAGTGACAGGAAAATAATAAAACTCACTTGACAATAAACTCAAGAAGCAGGCTAATGAGTTAAATTGGTAATTGAAAGACCCAGCAACTAAGAAGAGCCTTCTCTCTCATTTCATATGAATGTTTAGTAAAATCACCTAACCACTCCATATTCAGCTCTTCCTGTTTCGGACCCAGCTAATGAATATGTCCCACCCTCAAGAGAATGCCCAGTGAACTCTCAAACTGGGTTCCATCTTGCTCCTCTCAAAGAGGGTGAACAGGCACAGGCTTTCTGGAAAGTGATTCAGTTAATTTTACAGTGAATAGTCTAAAGTTTTTTATAATCTTCTTCCACTTTCATACTTCTTTTTGCTGTGAATGTCAATTGTCACAATCTGTGGAAAGGTAATGTGGCAGTATTTGTCAATGCTTAAAAATCGTTCCTGGCCTGGCGCAGTGACACACACCTATAATTCCAGCACTTTGGGAGGCCAAGGCAGGTGGATCACTTGAGGTCATGAATTTGAGACCAGCATGGCCAACATGGTGAAACCCTGTCTCTACCAAAAATACAAAAATTAGCCAGGCACGGTGGCAGGTACCTGTAAGCCCAGCTACTCGGGAGGCTGAGGCAGGAGAATTGCCTGAACCCAGGAGGTGGAGGTTGCAGTGAGCTGAGATGGTGCCCCTGCACTCCAGACTGGGTCACAAGAGCGAAAGTTCATCTTGGGGGAAAAAAAAAATCGTTCCTGAAAGTTGAACCAGCAATTCTCCTAGGAATTTGTCTTAATGCAATCATAGCAGATGTGTCCAAGGGGCAAAACACAAGAGTTTTTTTCCTAGAATCCCACATCAAATTAAACACTGGAAACAAAGTCAAGGTCCACAAAGGAGGAGGTAATTAAATGCATTACATGGACGTGCCCTTTCAAAACCAGTCAGTAAACTGCATTGTAGACGACTGTCTAAAGGCAGAGAAGGACTATGTAATGATATACTACTAAGTAGGAAAAAGAAGCAGTTAAGGAAACAAATTGATCATTTTTGGTAAATGTGTAATAGATTAAATAAGACTAAACTTACATAAATCAAAAACATTTACATGAAATCATCTTAAGTGCCAGAATTATAAATAATTCCTTCCCAATTTTATTTGTGCTTTCTTTTTCTGCTTTCCAAATTTTCTAGATGAATAGCTAATCTTTGTAATTCAACAAAATTATCATTTTTGAATAACAAAAGTCTGGCAAAAAGGATTAATAGTTATCTTAGGTTTACATTCTACTCCCCAGTAATTTCTTCTCTAGGATTACATACTAACAAAGTAGTTAAGCACTGATAAAAGTTGATGGTAAAAATGTATATCACAAAATAACAGCAGAATGCAAAGTAGTATTCATATGGGAAGGAGGTTAAAGAAACTATTGTACATATATACATATATGATTCTGAGATTATCAAAAACTATATTTTTATGTTTTACATATTTCATATATTTTGAGAATTATCTGGGTTAAGTAAAAAATCTAAGTAAGGACACAAAACGGTGTCTATTTAGATCATATCTGCTGTTTTGTGTCCTTATGCTAAGTGAAATAAGAGGCACAGAAATATAAATACTGCATGATCTTATAGACATGCAATAAAAAAAATCAAACTCATTGAAACAGTGCTTAGAAAGGTGGTTACCAGAGGCTGGATGAGAAAGGAATCGGGAATGAGGAGATGTTGCCCAGAGAACACGACGTTCCAGTTAGACAGCAGGTATAAGCTTTAGAGATATGTTCTACAGCATGCTGACTATACTGAATAATGTTATGTACTTCAAAACTGCTAAAAAGAATAGATTTTAAACATTCTCATGACAAAAAACATATGAGGTGACAGATATGTTAATTAGCTTGATGTAATCATTCCACAAGCATATATCTAAAATCACACTGTACCCCATAAATATATACAGTTTGTCAATTAAAAATAAAATAACAACATACACACATATATATTATACAAATTATTCCATATATTAAGACATTCATTTATTCACATATTTATATAGCACTTTTTATGTGCTAAGCAACAGGCATATGTGTGTCCACACAACCAAACACATTCTCTTAGAAAAGCAATCAGAAAGAAACAGCAGAATACTAACAGTGGCTACACATGGATGGCAAGATTGATGTAAATATTCTTTCGTTATTTAACACAATCTATAGTTAAAAAATTATCTACAAGTATTATTACTTAGCCGTACACACACACATCCTTGGAGAATACTCATCAGAAAATGCTATCTGAGTCCTAATTTTAGCATCTATCTTGCTGTGAATGTTCCAGAAGAAGATGCAGATGGTAATATGTCAGCGCTGCATCAGCACCAGGGATGTCAGGGGGTAAGATGCACCGAAGCACCTCTTACTCGAACATTTGAAACCTCTCAAGACAATATAACAATCTGACTGAATAACAAACACAAAATTCATCAATTGGGCAGGAATAATTCATGTAACCTTTGTGTCATTAAAAAAAATTTCTGACCAGGTATGGTGGATCACACCTGTAATCTCAGTACTTTGGGAAGCCGAGGTGGGAGGATCACCTGAGGTCATGAATTTGAGACCAGCCCGGCCAACATGGTGAAACCCCATCTCTACTAAAAATAAAAAATTAGCCAGGTGTAGTGGTGCATGCCTATAATCCCAGCTAGTTGGGAGGCTGAGGCAGGAGAATTGCTTGAGCCTGGGAGGCAGAGGTTGCAGTGAGTGAAGATTGCGCCATTGCACTTCAGCCTGGGCGACAGAGCGAAATTCCATCTTGGAAAAAAAAATTAAATAATAATAATAATAATTTCTGAGCCCCTGTTAATGCGACAAGTTGCATGAAAATGTTACGTGGAAATTTTATCCATCACCACTAAAGTGAGTAAAATCTGCTGTCTAGTAGATGAAAAATAAATCATATATACTTTATTTCTTTTGCTACCTGTATATGTCATTGACAACAAAGGGAAGTAATTTAAACATAGCTAATAAAGAAAAACATCATATCAATTTACAGCTAAAAATTAAGACTAAAAACTTCACGGACATTAATATTCACTATCTGTCACAACACGAACTTGTTATTGCTAGATACACTTACTAATGTATGAGACTTTTTTAAAGCATTTTAATCATCAAATAAGACACCAGAATTGTCATCCATGGATTTTCTTGTATTGTTTGGAAATAATGAGACATCATGGTGTGATTTCCATCAAGGAGCTCACAGTCCATTGGTCCATTAAAACGCCTAAAGGTTTGCACCGCTTCTGCCACATGAGATGTTTTATGTTGCCAGAGAGAGAAAGCAATCTGACAAATCCTGAAGATGCTCCAGGAAGACTATTCAACATCCCAATTTCCACACAAGCATTTTGCTGCATTACAATTATGTGCTTTACAAAAAACATTACAGCAGTGTTGGCTCTAAAGCAAATACAGATATCTCATTTTCTACAACAGCTGTGTTCTTTAAAAGATTGCATGTAATTTCTCAATTTAATCATATTTCCAATTGTCACACATTATCATTTCACCAAAAGTAAACTCTAAGGCCTCCTTTTATGATCACATACGTACCCAAGAATCTTTTAGAATTGATCAAAAATAAGAATGTATAATATCAAACAATATGAACTTTCATTGAATTACATCTTTCGGTGAAGCAAGAGGATTACTCAGTAACATCGTGCCTGCAAGTGAGATGAGGGAATACGAAGTTTGCTTGCGTCTCAGAGCCTGTAGACAGGTCCTCCCTGGTCACTGAATTATAAAGGGATTCTCTAACCCCTGTTTCGCACCATGTTGTTTCATTATTCACAGAAAGTACTTTAGCTGAAATTAACCCTATTCTACTTGGAAGCAGAATATAAGCTTCTAAAACGGAGGGGAAACCATCTTGGTATTGTTCATCATTGTTTCTCTGGAGCTACAATCAAACCTGGCCATAAATATTTGTTTAATGGGCCAGGAACGGTGGCTCACACCTGTAATCCCAGCACTTTGGGAGGCCAAGCCAGTTGGCTCACCTGAGGTCAGGAGTTCAAGACCAGCCTGGCTAACACGGTGAAATCCCATCTCTACTAAAAATACCAAAAAGTAGCCGGGTGTAGTGGTGGGAGCCTGTAATCCCAGCTACTCAGGAAGCTGATACAGGAGAACTGCTTGAACCTAGGAGGCGGAGATTGCAGTGAGCCGAGATTGCGCTACTGCACTCCAGCCTGGGCAACAAGGGTGAAACTCCGTCTCAAAAAAAAAAAAAAAAAAAAAAAAGTGTTTAATGAATTAAAGGAAAGGAAGACAGGCAGAATAGTACTCTGGTCTTTAAATATGAATTCAAATGTGTCTATTTTGACCAATTCATTTCTCAGTTTCCTGGAGAGAAGGAACCAATTATGAGACAACACTGCTTCAGTCACTAAATTTATTTTTTCTGCAGTTTTCTCAGACATACTACAGATATGGCACTTATTTTATGGAATATTAGATATTCATACAATTTCATAAACCCTAAATTCCGTTTTTTCTCACTATATTCATTGGCTCTAGCAAAATGTTCCAATTATTACCCTTTTGCCAAACATTACATAATAAACAAAATATATTTGATTATGTATTACCTGTCACTTAATATATACATATTGTATACCAGGTACTGATTAGGGTGTGTGTATGCGTCTACGTGTGTGTGTGAGCACATATGTGTGAATGTCTACATTTTCACTTGTTATTTACAATATTGAATATCAGATTAATAGCCCCATTTTATTGTTCTGAAAAGCTGAAGCTCACGGAGATCACACAGTTCACACAGCTGAAAAAGTCTGTATGTAAACAAAATCCCTAGCTCAGGCATCCCCACTATACACTGCTGACTCACTCTAGCACACACAGTCAAAATGGAACAGAAACGCCTATTTAATTAGTTACTTTTAAGTTTAAAAGCACCATAAAATTAAGTTTGCAGGAAAATGAATAAGGTCACTCATGGATGGTGGCTTTGTGAATTTGATTTAAACTTTTGAAAGTCATGTTGACAATACATATTTACAGCCAAAAATTAAGATGTTACGATTCACTGATCTATTCATCCCAACTTTAATATTTTATTCTAAAAAATGCAAAAGGAATAAATTCAGCCTTTACAACAGTGCAAAGTTGGAAAAATATCTAAATATCCAATAATAGTCAAATAAATTATGGTTATGATCACATATTACTTTTAAAATATGAATTAAGCACAGTTTATATGAACATTATCATTAGAACTGCATGTTTATATACAAATAAAAGTCATTAAAAAAATGAAGACTACGTGTTAAGGCAATGAGATCTGTGAAGCAATGCAAGACAAAGGCTGACAGATTTGGCCACAAGAATATCCAGTTCTAGGAAATTGTACAATACTTATCAGTAATTTTATGAACCCAAAATGAAAATGTCAGGGGGTAAAGAATGAATCAACTGTCATTCTTAAGGATACAACCAGGTATATCTTAAGAGTGGCCCTTTCCCAATTCCATTAGCCATAAACACAACCCTTCATGGTGATATTTCCATTTCACTTCAAAAGCTACGCTGCACGTGACTCCGTCAGAAAATGCCTTAGAATATGTGAGAACAACTGTCAGTGGCAACCAACCACACCATTATAAATAGCACCTTCTTTTGTGGTACCAACTGGAAATGATACAATCTTCCTAATCTTAACAACTGATCACAGCTGAACAATACCCCACTGAGGCCACAGCTGCAGACTCACATTTTAGTCCCTCTGCCAGGTCACTGTGACAGGATCCTTTCCATGCTCTCCCTACATTTTTCACATGCACAGTCAGGCTGCTTTTCATTTTAGTACTACCGAATTTAAATTCATGTAGTGCTCATCTCCCCAGGCAAAGCAGGTACTGAGAAAACCCAACTTCTCCCTCACGCCGCATTTGCTCGAGTCGGGGAGAGAAGCGTAGAGACAGACAAACATCACCCATAACCTGACATATGGTGGGACTCAGTGTTTTGACGAATAAACAAGCAGACCCAAGAGCTAATACGGCACAGTTAAGAAACCAAACAATGTGTCTGGAATCAAAATGAAGGAGGATTTACTCTGAACACAGAAAGCTTCCCGGAGGACAATTCTCTTTGAGCTGAAGAGAAATTTGGCAAGCAATCCAGGGAGACGCAGCGTGGGCAAAGTCAGGGGACTGGAAAGAAAGAGCTGCTTCTGCAAATGCCAGAGTCTGGGAAACGTTCAGCACAAAGCTTGCAGGGATCCACTCAGCAGAAGGCTGCACTCTAGGGGCTGGAGGGGCAAATGTAAGACCAGGCAGGTTCCTCAAAGTCGACCTAACAGGTTTGGTCTTTATTCTTGTGGTTTAGAGAACCACTGGAGACTTCTGAGTGGTAGATGATATCATCAGAAATTCCTTTATGAATCAGTACTAGGTAAGGATGAAATGGATGGAGAGACAGGCAGTGGAGACTGAGAATGACCACACAATAGTCCAAACAAGCGACAGTGTGGGTGTGTCCTAAACAAAGGAGGACATGCGGTGCCCTCCATGGTTACAGAGCCCCGGGGGGAAGCAGGGCGTGAGGGGAATGGTGAAATGAATGTCGAAGGGTACAAAGTCTCTGTTAGACCAGAGCAGTGGTTTGGGGTTGGTTTTGGTTTTCGCTGGTTTGTTTGTTTTTCAGTTCTATTGCACACCACGGTAAATGTGGTTAATAGAGTACTGTACATTTCAAAACTGCAAAGAAAGTAAATTTCAAATGTTCTCTCTGCAAAAACATGTTAAGTATTTGAGGTGATGGCTAGTTAACTAGTTTTATTTAATTATTCCACATTGTATTTATAAATTATAGCATTACTTTGTACACACTAAATTTATACAATTTATAAGTTGTCAATTTACAATAAAAAAAGAAAGGTAGAAAGGAAATTGAGAGAAAATGCAGAAATACGATCAACAGGCACAAGGTGGGGCAGCAAAGGTAGAAGGCAAAATAGTCCCGAAGCTGCCGGGCACCAGGAAGGGCCAAGCAAGTGGAGGGTCCAGCGCAGAACGCGGAGGAAACTGGGAGTTATTTTCCGAGATGTTAAACTTTTGGTATCCGGAATAGTCTACAATAGATGTATATAATAATATGTAAAAAACACACATTCAACAAAAGGCAATGCAAAGCTTTTCATACAGAGGCAGCCATGGGGATTACACCAAGGAAGAAGAGCTGAGGTCAGGGGAGGCGCTTCCTCGGCCGTGAGTGAGGTGGGGGAAGCGCAAGAGGGAGGCAGCATTGGAAGGAGGCGACAGAGACCCTGGGGCTCCGGGGAAAGGGTTTTCCATGGGACAGAGAGATCAGCACCATCAAAGGCTCTGCTCGCCCAAGTAAGATGCAGATGGGAGAAACTGCTGGATCTGACAGCCAGGGTGTCACTGGGACTGCAGAGGCAGAGATATCAGCAGAGGGATGAGATCAAAAATCAGACTGCAGAGGTCAAAGCACGAAAGAAACAACTGGAAAGGTTTGCAAATGAACTGGGAGGCAGGTGACATAAGGGCTTGACGGGGAAGAAGAGAAAGGAAGTCTTCGTTGATTGCTGCTGCTAAGCATATCAGGAGACAGGACATCTCAGTTCCTCCATTGAGGGTAGTGCACCCAGAGAGAGAGAAAAAGGAGGCTCTCAGAAAAGAGGGATAATCGACCGGAGAGAGAGGCAGGACAGACAGATAGCATTAGGAACACAGGCAGGGGGAGGACCCTGAGATTAAAAGGCACGTGGTGAATGAGATTAAAAGCAGGAGAGTTTTAGGCTACTAGGGAAGAAGATGGGAGGGTACCCCACCAAGTACCCTTACCGCCTTCATGAGGTAGGATGGCATCTGCTGAGAGGAAAGGTCACAGTGGTGCCTTCAGGAGCATGGGGAAAGGGAGAGTTATGAAAATTCAACTAGGACTGAATATAAGGAATACAGAACAGTCCTGACAGTCCCACTGCATTAAACTGGTGGTTCTGAGGAGGCAACTGGCACCAGGGGACTTTCTCCAACAGCTCCTGACAGTCAGAAGTGGGAGCAGATGGTTAAGTTTGCAGACAGCTGGAGGCTGAGGAGGAGACAGCCAAGTGGCTGAGAGGCTGTAAGCCATGAGAATGTGAGATAAAATGCCTGAAGAGTCCCAGTTGGCCTGGGAGGCAAAGGAAGTCAGAAGACAACCAACAAAGAGCAAGAAAGAATGGAAAAGCTAAAATACGAAACACGATTCTTTAAAAGATTCCACAGAATTGAAGGAGAGGGAAGAGCTGGGAGGTGTGAGGGTGTGATCAAGAAGGGGATTTCAGAGTTCACCATCTGGTGATTCAACAGTTTATTCATCCAGTGCAAAGTGTGGTCATCCCTGAAAACTTGTGAGAAATGCAAATGTGGGGGCCACACCTCAGATTTAATGAATCAGAAACTGTGATGGGGACCAGCAATCCACTCAAATGATCCTTCCAAATGATTATAATGCATGTTAAAGTTTGAGAATCATTGTTCTACTATAAGTGAAGAAACCTGCAAAGTAGAGGAACAAGTAATTCTGAAGGAGCTCATCAAAGGTTTCCCAAACCATGTTACATGCCTTAAAGATTAAGGTTCTCAAAGTGTGGTACCCAAACCAGCGGCATCAGTGTCACCCAAAAAATTGCTAGAAATACAAATTTGGGAACATCAGTGAAAATGTGGGCCTCTACTGAATCAAAAACTCTGGGAGTAGGGCCCAGCAATCTGTTTCCACAAGCCCTCCAGGTCATTCTGATGCAGCTAACTTTGAGAACTATTGCTTCCTATTAGGGCCAGGTTCCTGTGGCAGGTGGCCCTACAGACAGGACAGCCTCAGAATCCCGACTACAGTTACTGTTCTTGAATTTCAATGAGTCTCCATCCTCCCCAAACATGTGTTTTTGCACTACAGCCCATTACTTGAGCAAGCTTGAGTGACCTCTCTTCCTTGCAAAATAAACAATCTGATTAAACACTATGCTTAGAATTTCAGTCTTCAGTCTATATGTACTGTCAAGTCAGTGGATGCTTTAAGCAAAGAAATGTCACAATAAGTTTTGGACTTGTGTCTCCTCTGCCCTGCCTATTGTTTTTGCAGCTGTTTTGATTTTTTTTTTTTTTAGAAAAAGATAGTACTGATGGCAATTTTAGGGATACTAGTATATAATAAGAAAGGATGATTTATCATAGAAACATCAGGAAGGAGACCATGCCACACGCAGGCATGATATGACGAGGTCTCGATTTGAGATAGCTGCTGTGAGGATTGAGAGGAGCAGAAAGAATGCAGAGAGTCATCTGAATGAGACGTGACAAAACTGGACAATCAACAAGATGAGAAAGAGGACTCTGACATTTCTAGCTTAGGAGAGTGAATTTATGATTATGCCTGCCACTATGCAAGACAAAACTAGAGGAGTGGGCTTAGTACCTTTTCAGAGATGCTGAATCTTTGAAATCCAAAGGCATGTAAAGGAGATTTAGGATGAACCCTCTGCAGACGTTGCAGGAGAAAGTTCAAGGCTAGAACCATGGATCTAGTGCCCATCAGTGTGCAGGGCATTAAAGCAGAGGAGATCCCAGGGAGTGTGTGCAGAGCATGGGGTTGGTAGGGCCAAGAGGAGCCTAGTGACCTGCAGCTGTTAAGATGTGGGTGGAGGAAAAACAACCAAAGCAGAGTGACAAGGGGCAGCCAGAGAAATGGGAGGAATGCAGGTGGAAATGCTTTCAAGTAGAGAACTTCATTGTCAAATTTGATTTAAAAAGTAAAACAACATGAGAACTGAACAAAGACAATTGAATTCAGTTAACTGGAAAGAGGTCAGTGGCCTTTACCCGAGGCTGGCTACAGTGCTTGACTGAAGATGCAGGAAAAAGTAGGAATGTGAAGCTGGAGAAAGAGGTGACGTCAGGGGCAAGTGGGAGGGTTTGCCTTGGGATTGTTTCCACTGAGAAAACAGGGAATGTGTGCTGACACAGGCAGGCCTGGAGGTAAGCAGGAGAAGGCTGGAGGACAGTCTGTGATGAGGAAGAGGCTCACAGGTGTGTGTGTGGAAACATGCACTAAAATGGTGCCTTCACATGTGGCAAACTCAGTAATGACATTGCATTAGTGGGAAATCATCAGTGTTTTTTAGCCATACTCAATCATGAGATTGAATAGGGAAATCATCAATATTTTATTAATGTATGACAAGACAAAGGGAAAAAACTCCAAGTTAGGTGCTCATTGGTTCAACCAATACTTTTTAAGTACTGTGAAAGGAAAAGAAATCTCAGGACCCCAAAATCACTAAGCCAAAGGGAAAGGTCAAGCTGGGAACTGCTTAGGGCAAACCTGCCTCCCATTCTGTTCCTAAATAAGATAGCTACAAAGATAAAAAGCTACATACCTCCTTCACAATTTGTCCATAAGGAAATTCTTTGTGGACAAAGGGCAGACAGAACTCAAAATCATCCCTCTGCTCATTGAGATAAATGTGTACCCTATCGCTTCCTTTGGAAAGGCTAATTAGAAACTCAAAGAAATGCAACCATTTGTCTCTTATCTACCTATGACCTGGGAGCTCCCTCCCTGCCTCGAGGCGTCCCTCCTTTCCGGATAAAATCAATGTACGTCTTACATATATTGACTGATGTCTCATGTCTCCCTAAAATGTATAAAATGAAGCTGTGTCCAGATCACCTCAGACCCATGTCATCAGGACCTCCTGAGGGCGCATCCTTAACCTTGGCAAAATAATTTTTAAAATTGATTGAGACCTGTCTCTGATACCTTTTGACTTATAGTACCTTCTATGAGACAGACCCTGTGTTAGGTGATAATGATTCAAATAAGGGTAAGATATGGCTCTTGCCCTTAAATAGGCTGCAGCTTAGTGGAGGAACCAGATAACTATCATACAAGGAAAATCCAATTGCAAACATATGAGCTAAGGGCTAAGAATACGGTGGACAGAGTAATCAACATTGTCATGAGGACAGTATTCATCCAGTCCTCATTTTTCATTCAACTAATATTAATTGAATGCGTATTATGTGCTCAGAGCTTATAATCCAGCACAAAACAAACCATTAAAAAAAAAAAAACCCGCCTGTATCCATCATAAATTCTAGTGGGTGAAGACAGGCAATAAACAAGACAAATAAGTAAAATAAATGGCATGTCAGACAACAGTAAGTGTTAAGGAGAAAAATAAAGACAGAGAAAAGAAATAGGAAATGCTAGCAGTTAGGGGCTCTGTAAATTTCAGATGTGGTGACCTATGAAAAACAAGGAAGACAAGAAAAGAACGGAATTGCATCTTTAAAGCACTGAGAGCCATAAAACCGTCAAGTAAGAATTATATATCTAATGAAGATATCCTTCAAAAATGAGACTAAAATAACAAACTTCAGATTAAATAAAAACTGATTTTTATATGTCTGTAATTTCATTTCTAGAGTACAAGTGTCCACTCTTGATTGAGTTCTTCCTTACCCTAGAGTATTTATTTTGTCTCCTAAAAATATTCTCGTAAAACATTTTCTAAGTCTTTAATCTATTTGAAATTCATTTTTATACAGACAAAGGCCCCTTGGGCAAGCATAACCAATTAAATAAAAAATCTATGCTTTGTTCTCCTGAACTGATTTACTGTCATTCTCATATATTACACGCTCACATGTCTCCTTCTGGTTTCTCTATCCTGTTCCACAGATTCCTGTTTCTATTACTATACCACCAGAATGTTGGGGATTTAGGCATAAAAACATTTTATTCAAATGAAATTAAAACCAGTTGAGATTCTATTTTAGAAGTGAAATAAATATTAATGTGGGAGAGCTGACATTTTTGTGGTATAGCTTTCCATTTATTCAAATAGTAATTTCTATCCTTCAGTAGGATTTTCCAGTTTTCTTCATATAAGACCCTTCCTATGTCTTATTCAACTTACTCTAAATATTTTATATTGTATTGCTATTATGAATGGAATATTTTTCCTTTTTAAATTTCTAAGTGCTGATGGCTGAAATACAGAAAAGGCAACAATAAGTTTTTGTATTTATCTTACATCCAACCACTTCAACATTCCTGTATTAATTCCAATAGTTTATCATTAGATTCTCCTGGGTTTTCTAGGTATAAAGTCTTACATGTGTAAATATGTGTCTTGTCATCTGTAAATATGCAGCTAAGTGGAGGAACCATATATATGTGTTTATATATACATATAAACAGAACCATACATATGTGTTTATATATACATGTATACATATATACAAATACATATATAAACACACATATATATTTTTTAATCTCTTCTTTCCAAAGTTTGTAGTGCGTATTTAATTTTGTTGCTTATTTCATTCGCTAAAAATTCCAAGATAATAATGAATATTAATGACGATAGTGGGTATCCCCAGCTGTTTCCTGAATTGAATTGAAGGGTTTTAATGTTTTGCTACATATTTGCTGTTACATTTTGCTAAATAATTTTTATTATATTCAATCCTATTTTACATAAGTTGTTTTGCAAGGAATGGAAATTAAGTTTTATCGAAAGCCATTTTAGTATCTAGAGATCATTACATGGCTAGTCATGTAGTTTAATTTGTTGCTGTATAAATTATGTTGGCAGATTTTATAATACTGAACCTTGCTTTATCACTGAATTTTACATTACTCATCATTATACCTCCTTAGTAATATATCAGGATATCATTCTTCTAATATATTGCTGGATTATATTTGCCAATATCTATCTAGGATTTCATATTTATATTTATATGTGATATGCATCTATAGTTTAGTTTCATTTATTGGCTTCACAAAGAAACTTTCACCTTTTCCTGTGACCTGGAAGAGTCTATCATTGGAATTATCTGTTCTTTTAAAGATAAAGACCAGTGCTGCTGTGATCCACTCTGGACCTCACTTATCAATGTCTTCTACTGGTCTATTCAAATGTTCAACCTTTTCTTGAGTGCCCTGTGATAATCTTTAGTTTGCTAGGAAATCACCTGGTCTTTCCAGGTGTTCAAATGAATTTCTATAGAAATATATGTATTATTCTTTCTCATGTTTACAAAAAAAAAAACCAAATAAAACCAAAAAAAACTTCTTCCACGTCTTTGGTTTTCCCCTTCTCATTTAGTAATTAAACTTAAGGTCATATGGAACATACTGGTTTCTGGCCTACAAGAATGGGTAAACAGTGACAGGGTTAAAAGTGACCAGGAACATAGAGAAAAAATTGGGGACAGGAGTGGTGATTTGATATGGGTGAAGGATAGCCAGGTGGAATTGACTTTCAGCATAGAGTTGAGACATAAATCTGCAGCTCGGTAGCATAACTGGAATAGCATCAAGATGATAACAAAAGTCACCCAGAGAAAAAGTGCGAAATGAGAAGAAAACATAGTTGAAACACAAGGGAATCCCAACATGTAAATGGAAGGCAGAGTGAAGAATTGATCAAACAAAAAGCATTGAGACATAAAAACTAGGACAGACTGATATATCAGATCACAAGGAAAAAACAAGAGAAGAGTGAGGAGAAGAGGAGGGGGAAGAAGAGGGAAAGGAGAAGGAGAGGAAATAGTCAACACCTCACTTGAAAGTCAAATGGGTGAATGTGGACAGAGGGGTGAAGACAAGAAGAAACTGCCAAACAGATGGAGGATCACTTTAACAACAGGATTGAATGCTGAACAGAATTCCTGAGTGGGCCCAGTCCTGTCACTAGAGAGGAATCAAGAACTGAGGAATCTCAGGTTTCTTATCGGGATATCCATGTGATAGTGAAGTCTGCAGTAAAGAGCACATCTGTGTGCAGATTTCCCACTGTTAACTGATTTCTCCCTTGCCATGTAGTAGATGTGGAGAAGGAAGGTCTATGAATATAATTTGCATCACTGAGACTGCATAAAATATACTCCATATAATTAGGAGGTTAATATTAAGATAATCCCTCATGAATACCACCCTGTAAGTCATCAAATTAACAACCACCTATATGAGATGGCACTATTCACTTCATAAAGTGATTAACTATTTCCCTTGACCTTTTTCCTCTACATATCCTAGAGACATCTAATGTAATAGATTAAATATAATATAGCTCCAGTTATTACTGCTACTTTCATTAATTTGATTCTGTGAGTCAGAATTTAGATTTTCCTCTATTCAAGACATCCCCTGGTGGGCTTCAATTAACGGATATACTTAAAATATTATTCAAGATTATATTTCTCTTGACACTAAAAATGTCTCAAATAAATTCTTTTCAAAATCATATCTCAACTCCACAGCTTGCTAACCCTTCAAAACACTAGTCATTCTCAGTGAATGTAAATTTAAAATACGTAAAGGAACACTGAATTTCAGTTCACTAGCAGATCATTTGGGGTAAAAGGAGGGTATTTTTATTAATTGAAAGCTAAATTAGCACTGCTTAAAAGAAAATTTTAATGTAAAAACATCTAAAACAGTTTCATAAAATAAAATCCCTGGACAGTGCATTCGAAGCAGCCAGTGAAGATTTCTATTAGTTCACAGGGGCATTTTCCCCACTGAGCTTTTTTGACTTTTTTGGAATGAGAATCCCTTTGTCCTGACTTGAATTACAATGTTGTGTCAATGTAACAAGAAAGTGCAATAGCTGCCAGACCTAATGACTAAAAGCCCTAAACTATGTGCTAAAGGAGCTCAATAATAGCACTGTTCCCTTAGCAACAGGTACAAGATAATTCCCATTTCCTTCAAGGAAACCTAAAGTTATTGCTCTGTAGCTTAAAATGTGTGACAGGTAAGATAATGGCCTTCCAAAGATGTCCACATCCTTATCCTTAGAAACTGTGAATTCATTATCTTACATGGCAAAATGATTTTGCAGAGGTGGTTAAGCTAAGGTCCTTGAGATGGAGAGAGTGTCTTGGATTATCCCAGTGGCCCCAGTGTAATCACAGGAGTCCTCAGTGGAAGAGCTTTCCCAGCTATGGCCAGAGAAAAAAGTGACCATGACAGGAGCACAAGAGAGATGCGACCTTGCTAGTTTTGAAGACGCAGGAAGGGGCCATGAGCCAAGGAATGCAAAAGCTGGAAAAGACAAGGAAACAGATCCTCCCCTTGAGCCTTCAGAAGGAAGCAGCCCTGCTCATACCTTGACTTTGGCCCAGTGAGACCCAGATCACACTTCTAACCTACAGAATTGTGAGATAATAAATTTCTACTGCTTGAGCCGCTATGTCTGTGCTGATGGCAGGAAGAGGAAACTAATACAGAATGTGCATCAGGAATAATCAGTGCTGATGGCAGGAAGAGGAAACTAACACAGAATGTACATCAGGAATAATCAGTGCTGATATTTAGTAAACTGTTCAGTCTCACCACTGAAAAATTTCTACATGCTCAATAACTGGGAAAATTGACAAAACAGTCATATTTAATTTGTCTGAAATATAAAAAGTAATTTATAAAGAATAAATTAGTTTAACACTATAGTTATCACATGGTAGGTACTGTAGTCTCTGATTTGAACTGAGGTTCACTGTATGAAATGTAAAACAAAGCATCCATAGCTAACATTTTCCTCTCTTTGAGCTGATGTTCAAGGAAATAATTAATGATAGCACAAGATGGCACCAAAGAAGTCTTCACTATCCTATTGTTTTTGTACATAAAGCTTATGGTGCTAATTCCCCAAAATAGTTTTAAATATAGTCATAAATTGTCAGGACTGAAATGTATTTAACAAATCAGGTAACCATTTTAAAGACAAAAAGGATGATTTCCCCCAAGGTTTACTTGTGGCAGTAATGTCTTATTTCATGGACCAATTACCCAAATAAGCCATAAATGTGCCACTGATTTGAACAACTGGTTTCAATTCTCAAGCATTGTTTCTGTGTTTTAAAAATCATCAATAAAATAGAATTTTGTTGTGAAATTAAATCCTGATCTACTTAATTCAGATTTGCAATTATAAAAAATTAATTATGACAACAACTAGCTGAGAAAAATTACAAATATTTTCCCCTAAAATCCTAAGCACAATGAAGACAACTACAGGTAAATAGAAGTGCAAGGAAAATAGCAAACTACGGTAATGTAGTTATCAACATATAGCAAAATTAAAATAATAGTATCATAAACTTTTAAAAACTGCCTTTGGATAACTTGATGCTTATTTGGAGAACAAATACGTTTCTACTTGAAAATCCATTATCATCCAGACAGATTCATTCTGGGTTATCTATTACCAATACAGAGCTATCTCTCCACAAGACACGCTATCACATTCCTGCCAAAAGCTTCAAAGTCCTTTTATTAACTATGGGACAGTGTCCAACCAGCTGAGCACAGCAAACAAAGTGCTTATGCACGAGCTCAAACCAACTTTCAGCCTCATCAACTGTTCTCTCTAGTTACTAATTAAACCAATACTCATGGAGGACCTACTGCGTACTCGGCTCTATGGGCACAAAAGGAAACAACATTGTCCATGACACTTCCCTCACAAGCTTTAAAATCTACTGAGGAGGGATCAAATAGTCTGAAATATAATTGCAAACCATACTAAGTAAGTGCTTTCAGAGAATACAAGGCCATGAGAGCACAGAATAGGAGCCCAAGACTTGTCTGAGAAATGAGGAAAAGCTTCCCTGACAAGTGGCATGGAAGTCAGAGCTTTTAGCAATACATGTACCTATAATTAGGCAAAAGAAGGACTTGGAGAGGGAGAGGAGGGATGTTTCAGGCAGAAAGGATGGCAGATACAAGGGTTCCACAGCAGGACCTCAAACAAGGCCAGCACTGTGGGAGCAGGAGGGAAGAAGGGACACATTGCAGAAGATGAGGCTCGGGAGACTGGAAAGGGCCAGATGCTTCAGAGCTTGAAGGCCTTAGTAAGGATTTTGCCCACATCCTATCCTACAGGCAATGGGAAGCACCAGAAAGGTTTTAAGCAAAGGAAAGGTAGGGAGGTGGACAGGATCAGGCTCATATTCTGAAAAGAACAATGTAGCTAGTATTGTGCACCTGGATTAGGGAGTACCAAGAGCAGGCCTGGGGAGATCAACTGCGAAGTCTAAGCAAGGGATGACAGCTTGGACTCAAGTGGTACAGGGAAGATGAAAATAAATGGACAGATGAGAAATATTCCAGAAACAGAAGCAACAGCCTCCCTTGTCAGATTTCCCAAGGGAAGTAAAAAAAGAAAAAGGTCCCTTGAACCTCCAGGCAGCCCCCGAGGTCCTGGCTTGTGCTGCTGATGGGCAGTGCATTCACTGAGATTGGGAGCAACGCCTCCTCTCCAAGACCCACGGGTACAGGCTTTCTTAAGATGAGACTGACTTTAAATCCAGCATGTAAGAGCCCTTTCATCCCAAAATAATTAACACATTTCTCATGCTTTCTGAAAGTTTGTATATTTTTATAATCCTATATATCTTTTAAATCTGTTCAACTGACTAAAGGCCAAGCACATGCCTCTGTCATTTTCCCTTGCTCTTCACTTTCATCAGGACAGTCACAAACTATTGGCAAAAATCTATTTTCACTTAAAGTGCTTTTTGAAAAAGTTATTTTCTACACATAGCTGTTTCTGGTTATGTAAGAAAAGAAAAACCAAATGAGTTTTTAAAGGTTTAAACTTCAGCTCTGACTACTCCTCAAAGAAAAATAAGTTCTTTCCTAAGCAGGATAAAAATACTAAAGGAAATGCTTCACCTAATGTTACTTCTCTAAATAGTTTTACAAACAGTCCTATAGGAACCTCCTAAGCAAAATGCGAGCATCTACACCAAAAAGAGCCTCAAAGTTATTTTTAAAACTAATAAATTCCTTATTTAAGCTGTTCCAAAAAAATACCATTTATTAGTGTCTCCCCAGAGTCAAACATTTTACAAATATTTTCTCATTTAATCTTGACAATTTTATGGGGTAAAATATATTATCTATTACTCCCATTTCACAAGCAAGAGAATTGAGGCGTAGAGAAGCTAAGTGTAATCACTTGTTGGAAGTCACAACATGGCCAATTAAGTGGCAAAACCAAAATTCAAAAAAGGTCTGTTTGATTCTAAGCACACACACTCTACACTTCCTTTCAAATATAAAAAGAAGTCACTTTTCAGAAGGAATATCTAGAAGTTCAGATTTCTAAAAGGTAACATTTACCCGGGGCTGAAGACAAAACCACGGCTGAATAACCAAAGTCAGGGCTATCATTCTCTACCTATGTGGCCCTGGCAGCCATGCATTGGCCTAAACATTAGGAAAGTTTCTGTGCATTGCACTATAATGCTTTAATTGTGAGTTAGATGCTGTCTTAGAGGAAAATCTTTGTTGTTGTTGTTTAGTATCATTCAATTATACATACGAAGTCAGGAGAAAAATAAGATTCCAGCAGTGAACATTCATTTCCAAGTGAATTTTTAAGGAAATAATGTATTCTACAAAGTGAGCTACCATACAAATACAGCTCGTGCTTACACGCTGAAATAACAGCAATTTAGCAAAATAGCAAAGCCACATCACCAATTCTTATCTCCTTCCGGCTGCAGAGGGAAATCCACAGGGGCTCTCCGGGGGCCCGCACGTCAGACCCACCAGACTCAAAACACAACCAGACTCAAAACACGACCTAAACACGACCGTCACGTGACTCAAAACACAACCATCACGTGACTGTCCCTCATGGAAAAGTAGAAGCCAAAGAGGAAGCCAAGAAAAAGGGCCAGGAGGAGGAACAGGCCCGCAGCTCAGCCAGGCGAGGCGGGAGGCAGGCACTCAGCTCCCTCGTGGGCTCCCAGACCGCCGCAGCGCCGCCACCTGGAGGGGACGCACAGGCAGGCTGCGCACGCAGGCTCCTTCCAAGCCCCGGGTCGCTTTTCTTCCACAACAGGCTCTCCTCCGTGTCATCTGTGCTCTTTTTCAGGGCAGTATCCTATTCTGCCTCATCCTCTCGGCCTTCTCCTTTCCCTTCTCTTTCCCTCCTGACCGATTCTATGATCCCATGCTGAAGCCATTCTGTGCAACAGAGCAAGGTGGGAGGACAGGGGTGGAGACAGGTAGAGTGACCTTGGCCCCGAGCCCGCTGGAGGAGCCCAAACTGGTAAGAGGGCATCTGCGCAGGGGCTGCCCAGCATGGGCAGTCGGAGCCCAGAAGGGGGAGGGAAAACATCCACAAGTTGGGGAGTCGGCACAGGCATCACAGCCTGGCAGAGCAGCCTGGCAGGGTGGCCTGGCATGGGCGGGGGCGGGAATTAACCCTAACCAAGGAATTAAGGGCACCCACCTGGAGGCTGACCCAGCAAGGGGAGTCCAGTGTCCGGAGGGCGTCGAGAGGGTGGCTTCTGTGGGGCAACCTGGTGCGGTATTAACACCCACTCAGGGTGAGGAGGCCTCTGCAAAGGGGTGGCCTCTGCCAGCTCTTGGAGCAAAGGAGCTTGAGGATGGCATCCACAGGGAGGCAGTCGGATGGTGGAGTCCGAGTGGGATGAGGTGGCCATGGATGCCAGGGAGGGGTTGGTGGCAGCACTGAAGGATGGTGGGGGCACTGAACAAATAAGCAACTATACGACTAAGGGGAACAGAGCCACGTTTCTCACTGTCAAAGACTGGAATTCAAATATACAAAGACGGAGAACTGTTAATAGAATGAATCCTGTGGGATGGGACTGGAATTGGAGGTATCACTGTTAATTCCGATTTCAATATGTAGAGATGCACCTATATGAAAATAGTGCTATAAAGTGTGTGTGTGTGTGTGTGTGCACGCGCACATAGCAATTTGTAAGTATATGTGAAAGTTATCATATAAATTGGGTCATTCTTCTCATTCCTAACTAAAACAGAGCCAAGAAGTCAGGGAAAAAGCACTCAGGG
Source organism: Theropithecus gelada (assembly GCF_003255815.1). Lineage (NCBI taxonomy): Eukaryota > Metazoa > Chordata > Mammalia > Primates > Cercopithecidae > Theropithecus > Theropithecus gelada. The sequence goes on along the minus strand of NC_037686.1, from coordinate 7,134,118 downwards.
CACATACCATTGCTCCAAAGATGGAGCTCTCTGCAAGCCCTGCTGCTGAAGCCACCTGCTGTAACCTAAGACCAGCTTTGCCTGATGGATACTGAAGCAAGCTGCTGGGACTCTAAGACTGGTTTTACCCACCTGTCATTCACCAATCAGAGCTTGCCAGCTCCCCAAATCTTTACTAGTACCAATGAACTTTTTTTAAAAAAAGTATTACTATTATTTTATTTATTTATTTATTTTTTCCTGAGACAGAGTCTTGCTCTGTTACCAGGCTAGAGTGCAGTGGCGTGATCTCGGCTCAGTGCAGCCTCCGCCTCCTGGGTTCAAGCGATTCTTCTGCCTCAGCCTCCTGAGTAGCTGGGATAACAGGTGCGTGGCACCATGCCCAGCTAATTTTTGTATTTCTAGTAGAGACAGGGTTTCACCATGTTGGCCATGCTGGTCTCGATTTCTTGACCTCGTGATCCGCTCGCCTTGGCCTCCCAAAGTGCTGGGATTACAGGCGTGAGCTACCACGCCCCGCCTGAACTTTCTTTCAAAACAATACCTAACATTTCCCCTTCTTATAAAACCTTTAGCCAGGCTCGGTGGCTCACGCCTGTAATCCCAGCACTTTGGGAGGCCAAGGCGCGCAGATCACTTGAGGTCTGGAGTTTGAGAACAGCCTTGCCAACATGGTGAAACCCCACCTCTACTAAAAATACAAGAATTAGCCGGGCGCGGTGGCTCATGCCTGTAATCCCTACGCTTTGGGAGGCCGAGGTGGGCGGATCGCCAGGTCAGGAGATCGAGACCATCCTGACTAACACGGTGAAACCCCGTCTCTACCAAAAACACAAAAAAATTAGCCGGGCGTGGTGCCGGGCGCCTGTAGTCCCAGCTACTCAGGAGGCTGAGGCAGGAGAATGGCGTGAACCCGGGAGAGGGAGCTTGCAGTGAGCCGAGATCACGCCACTGCACTCCAGCCTGGGCGACAAAGCGAGACTCCGTCTCAAAAACAAACAAACAAACAAATACAAGAATTAGCTGGACATGGTGGCATGCACCTGTAATCCCAGCTACTCAGGAGGCTGAGGCGGAAGAATCGCTTGGACCCCGGAGGCAGAGGTTGCAGTGAGCCGAGATCACGCCACTGCACTCACCTGGGAGACAGAGCGAGATTCCTCCTGTTTGAGAGGCCTCTTTTCCCCTCTGGCTGGAAGCTCTGTTCACAAGGGTTCTTTTCATCAGAGAGCTGAATAAAGTAATTTTTCAGCCTTCGGACTGAGGCTTCAGTGAAGGAACTTTTCCCCTTCAATTGGAGAAGGCAACTTATGGTCCTTCTTGCTAAGTCTGTATTTTCTTTTCCATAGGCACTTGCATATTAATTTGACTTTTGTGTATTCGGTGCTTGCATTTTCATTGGCTTTTGTGTATTCGGCATTAAACTGAATCACCTAGATAAATTTAGTTATAAATGGGCTTTCAAAGTTCAAAGGCATGCCAAGCTATTTCCTAGGACTCCAGCTGATAGCATGTTCAAACATTATAGGGATCATTTAAACAGGCTGCTTTTCTTTAAACTAAAAGACCACAGCTATAAAATTATACACTCCAAATAAGACTCATAGCTCAATTGATACACGAAGCTCCAGAAAAAAAAAAAAAAAAAGACTCAAAGACTGCCTCACTACAAAAGACTGTCTTAAGGCTCTTTCTTCTCTGGTGTTTTCCCTCCCCTTCCGAAAATCCTAAAATTTCTCCTCTTTCTCCTTCTCTAAACTTAGCTCCCTTTTTCCAAAACTCCTCAGCTATTCTGGCATACTATACAAGCAAGACACTTAAAAGCCAGCAGATAGAGAAGAAAATCATTTTGATCGCTGTGCTGTTTCTTAAAAGCAAAAGGTGAAACTCCCATGTAAATAACACCCTCTCTACACTAAAAGGAATAGCAACATTCTTGTCTTCAAGGACAAAGAATCAAGACCAAGAAAACACTATGCAGACCTTGGCAGGCTCTTAGCTTGTGGGCCTCCCCATATCATTCAGTCACATTTCACTGTTGACTATCCTTTTTCTAATGCAGGATATTAGTATCTGATTCAAACTGCTTTATCCAAAATTTGGTTCACAGCCTTTATAAGATTACCTATTTAAAGAAATCTCACCCTGGGCAACATAATGAGACCCTGTCTCTACAAAAACTTAGAAATTAGCCAGGTATGGTGGCTACATGCCTGTGGTCCCAGCTACTCGGGAGGCTGAGGCAGGAGGATCACTTGAGCCCAGGAGGTCAAGGCTACAGTGAGCTGTGGTTGCATCACTGCACTCCAGCCTAAGTGACAGAATGAGACTCTGTCTTCACAAAATAAAAGCAAAATATTAAAGTTTAACCCTATCCCATTTTGTCAGAAAAATAATCTGAATCCAACTGTCTTTTATAAACTGGTGAGTGTACATGTTTTATAATCTCATAACTAAAATTCTAAAATAAAAGCTATACAATCTTTATGTGTATGTATATGTGTTTACAATGTGTTTATGCATATGTACATGTATTATGTTGTATGCTGTGTCAACACAATATAATCTGGCATAGTCATCAAGAAATCCCTTAAGAAATTTTATTCCAGTTGATTTAAATAAATGAGTGCCCATATAAAATATATGCTAATTAACCCAAATGTTTAGTTTTAGTTCACATGACTTAAGTAAATCTTTGATAAATTAGAAATATCTTCAAAATTGTCAACATATATTTTTGCCTGAGCTTACTGGTCAGACAGTAAACATCTGCTAAATGTTTGAAGGTCACAAACCTATGAACTCAGCCTAAAACAAAATGATCTTGTTTATGCAATTCTTTGATAAATAAGATCAATTTAATATTGTTGATTTAATAAAAACAGCTATCTTCTGAGTTATCATTAAGATACCCATGTATTCAACTTAAAGGTTTTACTTAGGTAAATACCTGGTATTAACAGGATATAAAATTGGTTAATTTAAAAAAAAAAAAACTTTAAATAATAACTAGCTCTAATATCTCACTTGTCATAAGTAATCCAGGTATCATAATTTTAAAAATAAATGTTAGGTAATTGTAAATGGAATACAGTTTACAAATGAAATTTTCATATAATTTAAAATACTAACTTTATATTATTGTTAAATAATAAATCATTAAGTTTCTGGGTCATATCCAAATAAGATAAAAAATGAAACAAATTGTTGAATAAATATAAATCCCTTCTTGCCTCCTTAAATTTTATAAAAAGACCAAATATACTTAGGTCTAATAATCAAAATATAAATTTAAAGAAAAAAATTTGTATGAGAAAGAATCTTATGTAGTAAATTGTTGTCCTAAGATAAAATGATGGTTGTCCCAAAGTTTTTTTAAAAAGAGAAAAATTGTAGGACTGAGACTGAGGGTTGGGGAAAATAATAAAAGTCTAAACAAGTCAAAAAAGATTTATAAAGAATGGGTCTTAGGTAAGACGTTTTATGCATGACTGGGTTTAAACAAATTGGAAAAATTTGCTCGTTTTTCTAAAATTTCTAAAAATTAAATGTTAGTGTGAGGGGTGCACTGATATAGGACCAGAGTCTAGCCCTCTATATTTAAAACAAGGTTTTTTTGAAGTATTGATCTGCTGTTTTAAAAATTACAAGAGGTTTTGATTTTTATTTATAAAATCTGTTTAACGGCCATCTTCTAAACCACACGGTTCCTATTCCTAACACATTTCTTCATGAGATCCATTTAGTTTCCTAGTTTCAGGTTTAAAATGTTGTCCTCTTCATTTAAAATGGTAATTTGATTTCTTTAGGTAAAGTTTTCCTTTTGAAACTTCTCAGATTCCTATCTCAGAGGTTAATCTTTGCTGTATCTCACCGCATGTGATTCATAGGTCATACATCATTGCCTTCAGCTTTTCCTCTCCTTGAGAAGGACTGAGGTGATAACTCTCTACTTCAACTTTTTTTTTTCAGATCCTGTAACTTTTCAGTACAATTCTAACTCAGCTATTGTGGCCTGACAGTTAAATGTTTATCTTGAAGGCCTAGAAAAGCAATGTTTTCATGCAGTATAACTTGATTCTGTCCTCGTGAGATGCTACATCCATAACACTGGACACATTTTTTCTGTGTCTGATCAAGTAACCTTTCATCAGGTTTCACTTAGAGGTTATCTTTTTGTTTGTTTGTTTGTTTTGTTTTTGTTTGTTTGAGACAAGGACTTGTTCTGTTGCCTAGGCTTGAGTGCAATGGTGTGATCGTAACCCACAGCTTCAGCCTCTTGAGCTCAAGTAATCCTCTGGCCACAGCCTCCTGAGTGGCTGGGACCACAGACACGTGCCACCACACCAGGCTAATTTTGTTTATCTGGTGTAGAGACGAAGTTCCACTAGGTTGCCCAGGCTGATCGCCTGGGCTCAAACGATCGTACCACCTGGATCTCCCAAAGTGATTGGATTACAGGCATGAGGTGCCGTGCCCAGCCTACTTCCAGGTTATCTAAATGAGCTTCCTAGAAAAAGGAACAGACTGCAGAAGGTTTTTCTTTACCTTTTTGTTAGCTTGCCTAAGAAACGAGTTTATGTTTATATATGAAATTATGAAATATAATTTCCTGTGTTGCCTTTATTAGATTTTTGATTACATGAAAACAAAACAAAACAAAAAAACAAAAACTAAGCTTTAAAATAATTAAGGATGTTTTCCATTTAATTCTCTGTATTGCTTTGATTATCACTATGACTACATGAATGACTTTAATTTTACAAGTGAACTGACTGAAATTCTTTTTTTTTTTTTCTTTTTTTGAGACAGAGTCTCACACTATCACCCAGGCTGGAGAGCAGTGGTGCCATCTCAGCTCATTGCAACCTCCAACTCCCAGGTTCAAGCAATTCTCCTGCCTCAGCCTCCCAAGTAGCTGGGACTACAGCATATCCCACCATGCCCAGCTAATTTTTGTGTTTTTAGTAGAGACAGGGTTTCATCATGTTGGCCAGGCTTGTCTCAAACTCCTAACCTCAGGTGTTCCACCCGCCTCGGCTTCCCAAACTACTAGGATTACAGGCGTGAGCCACCACGCCCAGCCAGCTGCAAGTTCTTGTTATCTACCTATGATTCTAGACTAGATCCTAAATTCTTCTAGATTCATCCCATCCAACTTTCTAACATAAAATTACTAAAACAGGCACTGCTGTATTCTGAAGCCCTATATAAACTTAAACTAGATAAATTTTAAGGAACAAGTCTTGTGCCTGATGTATAGGCCACACAGAAAGTTCACCAAACTGCCCAAAGCCGTAACTAGAGACATTCAAATTGCAAACCAGGATGAGAAACTGACATTTTTCACATTGTAGACAGCTTTTCTCAAGATATGGGTATAAGGCTCCCTACCACATGAGACTCTCGCCCCTTTTTCTACCTTTTTGACTTAACAAAATAATGCTGCAATTAAAATTTCACAATTAGTAAATGCTATACGTAACTTGACAAACTCCAGCCTAAGATATCCTTTTAGTTAATCTATTTGGCAACCTTGACAATATCCCTGACACAACTGTGTATTCAAATTGTACTGCTGATCCCTTTAGCAGAGTTATCATTGTTTGCTTTAATTCAACCCAGTCAACCACAAAAGACCCCGAACAGCCAAAGCAATCCTGAGCAAAAAGAGCAAAGCTGGAAGCATCACACTACTGACTTCAACATTTACTATAACTATATTATAGTATATTACATATACTATTTGGTTACCAAATCAGCATGGTACTGGCATAGAAACAGACACACAGACTGATGGAACACAACAGAGAACCCAGATATAAATCCATGCACTTATAGCCAACTTATCTTCAACAAAAGGCACCAAGAACATACAATGGGGAAAGGACATTCACTTCAATAAATGGTGCCGGGGAAACTGGATATCCATATGCAGAGGAAAGAAACTGGACCCCTATCTCTCACCATACACAGAAATCAAATAAAAATGGATTAAAGATGAAAATGTAAGACCTGAAACTATGAAGCTACTAGAAGAAAACTTTGAAGAAATGCTCCAGAACATTAGTCTGAGCAAAGATTTTCTTTGTAAGACCTCAAAAGCACAGACAACCAAATCACAAATGGACAAATGGAATTATACCAAGCTAAAAACTTTCTGTACAGCAAAAGAAACCATCAACAAAGTGAAGGGACAACCTACAGAATGGGAGGAAACATTTGCAAACTATCCATCTGACAAATATGTAAGGAGCTCAAGCAATTCAACACCACCAACATAGCTAGAAGAGAGTAATTCAAATATTTCTAAGCATGAAGACATATTTAAAGTGATGGATATCTCCAGCATACTAATTTTGATTTTTACAAATTATATCAATCTATTATCACATGTACTATAAACTACGTACATGTAGTATGCATCAATTAAAAATAAAAAAATAAATTCAAGACAGTCATAAAATGCTACTCAATGGCTACAATAGGTTTCACCAAGTTTCTCCCATGGTCTTTCAGTTACTTTAGTTGATTACTTTAAGAATTAGGTTTGAGGTTTTGAATCATTATTCAAACTAGATTTATTACATTGTTGCTAATTATTTTTTGCATTATGAGTTCTACACATTATTCTCATTTCCTGTCTAATATTTGTAAAGTCGACTCTCCTAATAGAATAATGCTAGCTCAACACCTGCAGATGACTGCTGATGCCTATGAAACTGACAAGCAGTAATTTGATGCTGGATTCCAAACAAATCTCAGAAAATTTTTCCTTCTGGCCTCTTTATTACTCAGATATGGCCCAGATCCCTGATATAGACCCCCATACCTTCCCCCCATTGTAGGACAGAGACAACTAGGACAGGTCCTAGAATCAAGGGACAGTTAACCTAACTTCAAAATAGTTTGTCACCAATACTTTCAGAAAAAGATTTTGATCAAAAGGGAGAAATGTGAAAGTTGGTCACATAAAATGGGTCATTCTTGTCATAACCAACTGAGACAGAGTCAGGAAGCCAGGAGGACAAAGTCCTCAGGGCACACACCATTGCTCCAAGCATATTAATCTCTGGAAGCCTGGCTGCTGAAGCCACCTACTATAACCTGAAAGCAGTTTTATTTAATGGCTACTGAAACCACCTCCTCCAACTCTAAGGCTAGTTTTACCCTCTGACATCACTCATCAATCAGGGCTTGCCAGTTCCCCCATAACTTTACTAGAGCCAGGAAACGTTCTTTTAAAACAATACCTAACATTTCTCCTTCTTATGAAACCTCCAACCTTCTCTTTGTTCTTCAGACATAACGAAGGCCACCCAGTCTGTGTGTATACCCCAAACTATAATTCTTGCTTCCCGAATAAAACATTTTAAATATAGAAATTCATCTCTATAGTTTACTCAACTTCAACATATAGATATCTGTTCATAAATATACAAACAGACTTTCCTTAGCTCTGTCCACTGAGAGGGCCTAGGAGCAATAACATCCTAATAGCAATGAACACACCTAGCCTTGGCCACATAAAAAGAGCCACAGCTCTTTAGAGAAATGACTGATTCAGTGTCTGGGGCAAGGAGAGTTCAAGATAAGCCTAAAACATCTAGTGTCAGAAAACACAGAAGTGCTCAAAGAATAACAGAAACAATCAAAAGGACACCAAAACCAGCTTGAAGGGGATTCACTGGCCAAACTGGGGACAACTTTAGCATCAAAATAATGAAAAAAAAAGGATTAAAATCCACTGAATAAAAGAAGAAGCCATGAATCCATAAAGAAATAAATAAAAAGAAATTTGTTTAAAAAATGATATTTTTAGTTTTGAATTACCACCCTATAAAACACTTACTAATTCCAAAGGAAAAATTGTGACTTTATAGTGGAAAAACCTAGAAGACACTACCTTAATCAAGAAATCAAAGTTATCCTCATAAATGGAACATACCGAAATCATGTGTCATCTACTATGAAGCAGTGGCGGGAGAAGCAGCACTCCGGTGATATTTCCCCCAAGATACATAACCTGAATTTCATCATGAGGCAGGATCAGGCACATCCAAACTGAGAGACATTTTACCAAATAATTGGCCTGTAATCTTCAAGAGTGTCCAGGTCATGAAAGTTCAGGAAAGCCTGAGGAACCATTCCAGATTGAGGAGACTGGAGATACACAACAACTTAATGTGACATATGATTCTGAGCTGATCCCTTTACTATAAAGGATGTTACTGGAGTACTTGGTGAAACTTGAAATGAGGCCTGAAGCTTGGATGGCAGTAATGTGTCAATGCTAAGTTCCTGCTTGGAAAGGTTGGCTGTAGTGTGGTTGAGCAGGGCATGTTCTTATCTGTAGGAAATACATAATCATGTATTGGGGGTGATGAGGTATCAGATTGACAACTTACTCTCTCATTCAGGAATAAAAAAAATCTTTGTCCTGTACTTGCAGCCTTTTTTTTATAAGTTTGATATAAAAAGTTTCCAATCTTTATAAAATATCAATTAAAAAAGGAGAACAAGAGTGCTCTGTGGCGCTAAGAGAGGGAGCCCAGGGAGATGACGCAGTCATTTAAAATAGGCATGTCAGCAAATGAGCTCGTGGTCCAAATATTTCACATGAAAAGTTTAGGTCTGAGCGAACATTTAAAATGCCCCAAAGTGGCAGCTTCAATTGCAGCAGCAAAAGGTAATTATGCTGAGCAAAAATCAAATATGCTTTAAAAAATCAAGCACGGTAACGAAAAGAATCCTTTGATTCAAACTCAAAATGAAACAGAAACCTCTGGCTTTAGGAAGAGAATGAGCAAAACCCACAGGAAGGAAGATGGGGATGTTTACTCAGCAGGAGATGGTGTCTGGCCACCCCCAGGCCCTCCCTGCGTAAGTGCACTGCCTACAGGGCTTGAAGCCTTCACAGATGTCTCCACTAGAACTAAGTGCTGCTCTGTGACAGTGTCTTTTTGCTCAATCAATGAAAAAAACAGAGTACGCAGTCCCTTTCCCAGAGTTCAGCACTCTAATTATCCACCAGGGACCTCTCATCACAGATGCAGGAGAGACTTCGTATTGTCTTCAGAGGGGGTTCCTCTGTAGGATGGCATGAAGACGTTCATAATCTGAAGGCGTCACAGGAAGTTATTTAATAAGGCAAAATTTTTAAGACGGTGTTTGCTTTCATATATTAAAGAATTCCTCCTGGCACCTAAAAACTGTCTTCATAAAACAGCCTTTATGAGGCCAGGCGCGGTGGTTCACACTTGTAATCCCAGCATTTTGGGAGGCCATTATGGACAGATCACGAGGTCAGGAGTTTGTTACCAGCCTAGATAACACAGTGAAACCCCATTTCTACTAAAAATACAAAAATTATCTGGGCATGGTGGTGGACACCTGTAATCCCAACTACTTGGGAGGCTGAGACAGGAGAATTGCTTGAACCCAGGAGGTGGAAGTTGCAGTGAGCCAGGATCGTGCCACTGCACTCCAGCCTGGGCAACAAGAGTGAAACTCTGTCTCAAAAAAATATCTATATATATACACACATGTACACATGTACACATGTGTGTATATATACACATGTGTGTGTATATATATGTATATATATGCATGTGTGTGTTTGTGTATATATATATAGCCTTTATGAATACAAGCACTTGCCCTATCTTTGTGTTTTACACAGTTTGATTCCTTGATGCCATTATTGATTGACTCCAGGAAGAAAATGAACATGTTCCTTCCCTTTATAAGCATCTTTATTCCCAGCACAAATTCAACCAAAAGGGACAGAATCCCATGGGGAGGGGGGGCAGGCCTTAAATCAGAAAAGTTGAAAGCTTAGCTCATTTATAAACCAGAATCAAGAGCAAAGAAATTATTTGAAAATACATACTGAAAACTACTTGTTAGAAAGTAGTGTTTTCATTAAAATGCATGTGGAGGCTTCAATTATTGAAGTGCCCCTGCAAAAAGTTCTTTACTTAGAAAGAAGTCCCCTGTTAATCCTCCACTGAGTGTCATGGCTCAGTGGAAATATAATTCTTTAGGTTCAAAGTAGCTGATATGGGTTGGATCTGTGTACAAAATCTCATGTACAACTGTAATCTCCATTGCTGAAGGTGGGGCCTGGTGGGAGGCGACTGGATCATGGGGGCAGAGTTCTCATGCACAGTTCAGCCTAAATATTTAACTGTTTACTTAATGATAGTAAACGGCATCTGTATTAATAGGAATTGAATAAAGCAAAAGTGATTTGGTTTTCCCCTTTTTATTATTGATACCCATTCTTAGGTAACGAATTACCTCAGTGGGAATGGACAGGTCCTGCACAAAGTTTAGAAAATACCGACATTAGATCCACTGACATATAATTACTTTGCAAGAAAGTGCTTCTGTCATTACACCCAGGAAGTAAACTAGCTTCTGCAACAAAAGACTCCGGGATAATATTCAAGGAATCATCTTTGAAGCTTGTAGAATCATTTAATAAGCCATATCCCCCAGCACCAAAACTACTCCCTGATAATAAGTTAAGCACTTTTAGAAGCTGTGCTTCTTCAGGCCTTTTAGCTAATTAATACTCTAGAGCTTTAGTAAACTATGACTTCAGTGTAGTAAATGATAGATTTTATTGGTCTGACTGGACATGATTCTATGCCTTTTTAAAAGACATCTAACTTAGGGAGGAGAATTGGTATATTATGTAACTGAATTTTTTTAAAAAACCAAATTGCCCTAGAATATGCTGAGAAAAAATAAAATAGGGAGAAAAATACAAAATAAGAAAAGTTAAGAAGATAGTGAGGTTTTGAAGAAGTCAGCCAGAAGAAAGACCCTCCAGGCAGAGAAAGCACTTCTTCAGACAGTAAGTTCTCAACTGCATGTTCTGTACAGCTGCAGCGAAGCAGACAGGGGTCCTGGTGGCAGGTGACAAGTGCCAGGTGGTGAGGGGTCTCCAGCAACATTCTAGGGAAGGGGGGTTATGATCCAGTAACAGAATTTCAGATAAATCTTATTTGGGGAGGAGAGGATACAGAAAGACTGAAAAGTGACCAGGAACTAATCAAAGGTGGGGAGACATTAATTGACAGAAGATGTCAAGAAGGACGAGTTGAGAAAAGGCATTTGGGTTGGAGTCAGAGGTAAATGGGAGGGAGGAGTAAGGATATCGCCACGACTCTAGTTTGACTACAGGTTGATGATGGTGCTACAGGATGAGGGATTATAGGAGAAGCAGACTGAACACTGGGGAACAAAGGTGAGTTCAGTTTTAATGTCTAAGTCCATCTTCAAGTAGAAGAAAAATAAGAGCACGAAGGCTTCCATTGATCTGGGAGGTCCTTGGTTCCATTAATTAACACAGTATTAGTGACTATGAGGCGCTGGTAAGGTACACAAGAAGAGTTTCAGTGCAATGATGATTGTGGACACAGATGGTGAGGACATGGTGAGTTGATGGCAGATGAGGAAATACTGTAGCTCTTAAGAAACTTAGATGCTACTGGCGACTTCTGGGCATGAGAGAACAAAACAAGAATATACAGTAGAAGAAACCTACATGCAATGCTAAATACAAAGTGATGTTCTGGACTGTCTTGGAACAGAAAAAGGACATTAGTAGAAAAACTGGTGATATCTGAATGAAGTCTCTAGTTTAGTGAATAGTGATGTACCAATGTTACTTAGTTCTGACAAATGTTGCATAGTCATCTAAGATGTTAATCTTAGGAGAAACTGGGTGAAGGTCCGCAGGACTATTTCTGCACTATATTTGCAACTTTTCTAAAATTTTTCCAAAAATTAAAGTTTACTTAGAAAAATCTAAGAACAGATATTCCAACAATACTCCCTATTCTACAAATTAAAGTTTTTAGTTCAGGAATTTCTGAATTTATTTTTTAATAATATTTGTCTGATTATAACATGATTAAATACTAATTATAATAATTGGAAAATACACTTTTTATCTAACAATTTAGAGGTAATAATCATTAACATCTTTTCTCACTCTACAGATAAGTGAATTCTATTTAGCCATCATTTAGACCAATCCCCTGGGGGTTTCTTCCCCTAATATTTTGTTATAAGCTTTTCTCCTTATGTAATTTAAATTTTTTCAAGGCATTTAAGTGACTACATACTTGTCTACACACAATGTTGTAAGCTGTTGGACATTTGAATTATCAATATTTCCAACTTTTCATTATTTACAAATAGTACCACAATGACTATCACATGCATAAATGGAATGCACATGCTGATATCATTAGGAGAAATGTCAAAAAGTGGACTTGAAGGAAATGTTTACTCAGCACTTTTGATAAATACTACCGGTATGTCCTCCAAACAACAGAACCAAAGTCTACTCTCAGTAGCAGTATGCCAAGACTCAGTCTCCCCCATCCCACCAGCAAAGAGTATGAGCAGTTTTTAAAAAATGTCATTAATTTGGTAAGTTAAAAAATATCATCACTACTTTTAAATTTATGTTTCTTTGCTTTTGCTTTTTAATGAGACTATTTTTAATATATTCATTTTTAGCCACTTGGGTTTCTTCTTATCTGAATTACCTGTTTATGCCCTTTGCCTGTTTTTGGACTGAGATCTTGTATATCTCATTTTTTTTTCTAATTCCTCTATCTATTATTGACCTTTTATTAGCTATAGTTGTGGATAATATTTGCTAATTTGTTGTTTCCCTTTTAATCTTGTTTATTATGAGGTTCTTTAATGTACAGAGTTTAATTTAGATATGCATACATTTAATTTTCTTTTACAATTTCTTATATTCCTTTTATGTTTATAAAATCCTCACTGCCAGGGTCAGGCACGGTGGCTCACGCCTGTAATCCCAACACTTTGCCAGGCCAAGGCAGGTGGATCACCTGAGGTCAGGGGTTCGAGACCAGCCTGGCCAATATGGTGAAACCCATCTCTACTACAAATACAAAAAATTAGCTGGGTGTGGTGGCGGGCACCTGTAATCCCAGCTACTCTGGAGGCTGAGGCAGGAGAATCGCTTGAACCTGGGAGGTAGAGGTTGCAGTGAGCCGAAATTGTGCCATTGCACTCCAGCCTCAGCAACAAGAGGGAAACTCCATCTCAAAAAATAAATAAATAAAATAAAATAAAATAAAAAAACACCTCACTGCCCCAACACTCAACCAAATAAATATCAATACTGTGTTAGTTAAAAAGAGCACTTACACATTTAGAAGGAGAGAAGCCAGATCACTTGTTCAACTGAATAAATCAGTTGTTTTTATTTTAGCTATTCAAATGTAAAGGCATATAGGTCTGGGATTACACTGTGATTGGCAATACTAATTCTAAAATTTAATCACACACAATCATTAACAAGTAATACTGAAACAAGCCTTCTCTTAGGGCTATCTTAGTTAAGATTTTAGAATTACTATGAACAGTTTATGTCAGAGAGTTTCCAAAAGAATCAAAAACTTAATCTCAGCATGACTATGTCAGGTAAAATCTAGTTCAGCCAGTCCCCAAGAACACAGAGGGATGTAGTAGACACTATTAATACTTTGATTATTAGCAGTTATTTTTTTCCCGTCCCATTTCTAATCAAGATTCTAGTTTTCTCTGCCTTTGCGTTAATAGCTACATAGAAAGAAGAATGTTAATGTAGAAAGAACATAAAGCAAAATGAGCACAGGCTTCAGAACTTGCTAGATGTGGGTTCAAATTCTGCATCCACCACTAACTAGTTAAGTTTACCTCACAAAAGTCAAATGGCCTCTTAAAGCTTCATCAGCTGTAACACAGGCTTCAGTATCAGTCGCACAGACTGGGCACTCAATAAAATGTTTTAAAAATGATTTCCAAAGAAACACATGCTTGTTATAAAATCACTACTAAGAATTAAGGTTTATTTTGCAATATAATTTTTTTTTTTATACAGGATCTCACTTTGTGCCCCAGGCTTGAGTGCTCACTGCAGCCTCGACCTCCTGGGTTCAAGCTATCCTCCTGCCTGAGCCCCACAAGTAGCTGGGACTACAAGCGCACACCACCAGACCCGGTTAATTTTTTTGCATTTGTGGTAGAGATGGGGTTTCACTATGTTGCCAAGGCTGGTCCTGAACTCCTGAGCTCCAGAGATCCACCTGCCTTGGTCTCCCAAAGTGCTAGGATTATGGGCATGAGCCACCATGCCTGACCTATTTTTCAACACAATTTTCTGTTCACATATAAATATATTATGTGTACATATACAGTTCTGTAGGGTTTTTGTTTAGTATTTTCTTTTGTTACTATTTCTAAGACATGAGGTAAGAGACTAAATCTATTTTGTTTTATAAGCAACCTCAATAAAAGATTAAACTATTTTCATGGAGAAAAATCCCCATTATAATGCTAGGACAATAAACAATTTGGAAATCAGTTCCTTTGTCCCACTAAAAATGATAAAAATATAAATTACCTCAAAAAGCCCTCAAATCATCCAATTCTCATTACAACTAGCAGTTCATAGCATCTACATACACATGCCAAATCTCAACCTTTTTCTAAACATTTATTATGTTCTACAGCTGGGGAAAAAAGGAACAATACAATATCAAATTTGAAGAGGAGTCAGCCACAGTGCGAACTTTTGACAATGGACTATTAACTATAAAACAAGTCCAACAATGAAAAAATACAGCAAAAAGTTACTTTCTGTTAAAACTGAAAAGCTTCCAACTGGACCCTCCCAGACCTGTTAAAAACAAGAAAAAGTAAATGAAACTGAAAAGCTATTTGAGATAAATATATACCTGGATGTAATAAAACTATAAATACTAAATCAGGAAAGACTGTTAGTTTGAAGGACTGAATAGTTTTACATTGCTGGCCTCAGTCTGCTTTTCTTTTTCTAGAGTAAATGTTTCGACCACAGAATAAAAGAACCTAAAACAATTTACATTAGTGTGAAAATATAGCTGCAGGCGAGATACAGCAACATCATAAATCACAACCTCTCTCTGAGAAGAAAAAAATTGTTTTAACAACACCCTGCTGTTAGGGCCAGGTACAGTCCAAACTCATTTCTAAAATCCCAGTGTTACATAACTGAAGTACATTTTGATGGAACTGGACATCAAGTTATATAATTATCAAACAACTGCATTCTGTTTTGATTTTTCAGCAAAGAACATGACAGGCCTGGGGATGCAGCAAGAGAAGAAAACAAATTGAAAGCACCACCCATTTGTTTATAATTTAAAAATAGCTTTTATTTTTAAAATCATCTAGGGAGAAAAATCACAAATTCTCAATATTGCATCCCAAGACTAAGCCATATAAAATGGTCTTTTAAAATCTCAATTCTTATTTGTCATTTTTTTCAAGGTATTTTTAGGTGTTTCCATTATTTAAAAACAGACACAAAAGCTTACTCAACAAAATGTTAAGGTACTTTAAAAGTTAATTAGAGGAGCATTATGATATTTATATGCTTCCTTTCCATAGACAAATAGCACAATGTTGTTGGACATTCTACTACATTTGATAGAAAATTTAGTAACAGCTATCTGCTTGTATAGCAATAATCACAAAATATGTGGAACATATATTCCCAGAAAATCGCATCTTCATCTGTTGGCTTAAATTTAAAGCATCAGAGAATTAGTTGAATATGAAAAGGCTATTATCTAAAACCTATTGATGTATTAATAACCATAATGAGGAGTATTCACTTTAGAGCAAATGCACAATCTCCTCTAAAACATGACTTTAATACAATGCAATCATTAGAAGATCACATCAGTCTGGGAAAAGCTCACACAAAGGATTATTAAAAAACTAAATAGCATCTCTTTATTTTCTTCTTCACAGAGAAAATTTACAAATACGTTGTTTTATTTAAAGCCTTTTTAAAAGGCAAATAAATGAGATAACAAGAGCTTCAGACGTTTTTGAAGCATATATTTGAAAACCTTAGATGACCCTGATAAAGTCTGCAGGAGTATGCAATACCCTGAATAAATGGTAGAAACTATTATTACATATTTAAATTAGTAAACCTAAAACAACTAAGCAATCTAATAAAAATTCATTTAAAAGTTGTTCACCATGAACTAACACTGTAAATACTGGTGATAATTACCGTGACTCAAAGGGATTGTGCCATCCTTGGGCTTCTTTTCTTCTTCAGCTTGCTCCTAGAATACAGAAAATGGGGTTTAGGTGGTATTTCTGGATAATTTTTGGAAACACTGAAAACTAATGTTCATTTTTGTAGGAAGGAAAGTTATGAAGATCCTTGTCACTGAGGGGGACAATACACACAGTACTCAGAGCCTTCCAGTGGGTGCCCAGGAGGGGCACACATGATCCATTTGGACGTGGAAGGAATTCATTAAAAGTATTGTTTCTGGCTAAAATATAAGAGACAGGAAGCTTCGATAACAGTTAATGTTGAGGTTGACACAGGTACCTTCTCTGAGTGGATCCCTGGGCCTCACAGTCACACAGGAGTGGCTGACAGAAGAGGCTTGGTTCACGCTGAAGCCAAACCCTCCATCCTACTTTTGCTTTCAGCCTATCTGGGTCTACTACAGTTTGTAAGTACTCAGTTAAAATGCTTTAATTTTAACCAAACTGACCTTCATAGAATGGACAAGTGACTTCAAAGATTCCTGAAAAGAAACCATAAATTGTGTATGATGAACAATACAAGCAGACACAGCAAGCAAGATGGTGCGGCCTCTCCTCATGGCACAAGCAAGGCATGCTCTAACTGCAACTCTCAAAGGAACACTTACCATTCAACAAAGACGAGGAAAGTGGCTTCTTTTATGAAAGATATGATAACAAACAGCACTTTGAAAGTGGGTATCCAGATATGTGTCTTATTTACATCATTTTGTGGCCATCAAAATATATTCCACCTATTAAAAATCCGTGGCCAGCCATGGTGGTTCACACCTGTAATCCCAACACTTTGGGAGGTCAAGGCAGGCAGGTCACAAGGTAAGAAGTTCGAAACTAACCTGCCTAACATGGTGAAACTCTGTCTCTACTAAAAATACAAAAAAGAAAAAATAAGCTGAATGTGCAGGCATGCGCCTGTAATCCCAGCTACTCGGGAGGCTGAGGCAGAAGAATCGCTTGAATCTAGGAGGTGAAGGTTCCAGTGAGCCAAGATCGTGCCACTGCACTCCAGTCTGAGTGGCAGAGTGAGACTCTGTCTCAAAAAAAACAAAAACAAAAACAAAAAAAACTTGTAATAATTATGTACTTAAAAATCGGGAACAGAATTTCCCAGTTTTAAAATATTTTAAATGAAGGGTTTCAAGCAGGCTTTGAACTTACTTTTGGAAACATAAATATGCAACAGTTTTTTGGGTTTGTTTTTTGTTTTTGAGATGAAGTCTCGCTCTGTTGCCCAGGCTGTAGTGCAATGGCACAATCTCGGCTCACTACAACCTCCGCCTCCCAGGTTCAAGTGATTCTCCTGCCTCAGCCTCCAGCTGGGATTACAGGTGCACACCACCACACTCGGCTAATTTTTGTATTTTTACTAGAGACGGGGTTTCACCATGTTGCCCAGGCTGGTCTCGTACTCCTGACCTCAAGTGATCTGCCCACTTCGGCCTCCCAAAGTGCTGGGATTACAGGCGTGCACCACCATGCCTGGCCAATATGGAATAGTTTTCATTACTTTCCAAGAACAATTAATTATCATCAGAGAATGTGAAAATTTAGCAGCTGATTTACACAAAAACTTTTGCTGAAAAATGAGTACTATGATTTAGTAAGTCTGACTAACAAATATTTCTTCAATTTATTCCTGTACAGTTTGGGGATAGATTTCTTTAAGTTATGGCTAGTGTGGCTGTCAGTCCCAGTCAGAACGGGGCAGACCTGTTCATAGCACTTTGAAAAGCCCCACATCTGGGGAAACTCCTTAGTTGTAGGCAAGTGAGGAGGCTTGGTCACCCTAGCTTTGACAACCATAAAAACCAAATCTAAAAAAAATAGACTGCACATTTGGAAGGCTGAGGCGGGAGGATCACCTGAGGTCAGTAGTTCGAGACTAGCCTGGCCAACATACTGAAACCTTGTCTCTACTACAAATACCAAAAGTTAGCCGGGCGTAGTGGTGGGCACCTGTAATCCCAGCTACTCAGGAGGCTGAGACAGGAGAATCGCTTGAACCCGGAAGGCGGAGTGTGTTGCAGTGAGCTGAGATCACGCCATTGCACTCCAGCCTGGGCAACAAGAGCAAAACTCTGTCTCGAAAAAAAAAAGAAAAAAAAAGAAATACAGACTGCACATAATGGTATCACAAAGCTCTAAACCACGTTTTCAAAAACGAATCAGGTATACTAATATTTTAATGACAGCAAACTAGTTTTTAACTGATGAAATAAATACTATTAATTTCATTTTTCTACCTTTTTTTGGTTCCTTTTTTAAGTCTATGGCTTTAAGGTATAAAAGACAATTTGTATAGTAACAAATCGTATCAGTGTCTTAATTGTCTTTCATCCCCAAAATATAGCCTGGTACCTAGTCTAGGTCAATAAATATTTGATGAATGAAGGCAAGAATGAAAGGTTCAAAAAGAGAATTTTTCTGCCTGGTAGATTTCACATCCAAAGTTATCACGGATATCTTTGTGCAACTAACAAAATAACATTCTGCTAAAATGTACTATAAGCCAGTGTTTCTCACACTTTAACATGCATTGGAATCATCTGGGAATCTTACTAAAATGCAGACCTTGATTCAGTGGCTCTAGGGTAGGGCCTTAGATTACAGATTCCAACAAGCTCCCAGCAGATGCTACTGCCAAAAGCATACGGCCCTCACTGTGAGTGGCAAGGCTACCACCTTTTAGCAGGGCATGCAGTGGGAGTGGAACAGTCATGCAATCATATCTACCCTGTTCTGCTGCAAGTGAGATGATGAACTGCTGCCTTGGGTCTAACTTCCCATGGTAGCACTTTACCCCAGTTCCACCCCTGTTCATTCACTCAATACACAGGAAATTTACATATGTAATTCAAAACAAAGAGACTCTCTTCTACTGCAAAACCTAAAACAGTAAAAATAAACAGCATTCGACAGTTGATTATGTTCACACTACAGCTACTGAAGCATTTTTATAATCACTGTATCGTTCAAAAATAAAAAGAAATATATAATATGCTATCTGTCACTCAGTGAGTGTTTGGTTCACACTTCTTTATTTGCTACTGAAATTCTGCCTAGAAAGAAAAAAATATTCCACACAAAAACATTACCTCTTACTTTGGATTTAAATTGCCCAAGCTTCCAATGTCTGTATGTTCTTTAGTTGGATCAAGGTTATAGACAGGTAAACATGCACATGTATACATGAAAGATTATATTGTGTATATCAGAATAAACATATATATCTATAACAGAGTGACCTAAGTTTAAACAATTTTACACATGGAAAAGTATTTAGTATCATATGATAGAGCAGGGAAAATGCTGATTTTAGGGCTAGGTGACCTAAGGTCAAATCTCAACCCACCACTAAAAGCTATTTAACTTTGAACAAATGACCTACATTCTCTAGACTTGATTTTTCTCCCCTGTTAAAATAAATTGGACTAAATGTTCTCCCAAGTTCCTGCTAGCTTTAACATTCTTTGCTTCTGTCTAGCTAATTAATTATTTCATAAAGGTAATAAATCTACACTGCTATTAATGAACAGAGAATTAATTTTAAAAAACAAAAGAAAAAAATTAGCACTTTATCTTATCCTTGCAGACAGACCACTAAAGGAAATCAATACAAATTGCGAAAAATGAAACCATTACTGCGATTTCTGAGGTTTCAAACTTTAATTCTGAAAACTGAAAATAAAGTTCCAGAAAAAAATAGTGTTCTGCAAAAAAGGGAGATAATGGTTTAAGGAACATAAAGTAAGTCTTTGCTATGGTACATTTCCATTCACCAGTTTAAAATCCATCATTTTGGAAGAGAGGATTATGAAGTGGGAAAATAACCAAAAAGGCTTAATGTTCTGTTCCCTCCTGCTGGCACTGGATGCATCATATGCTTTTACTACAAGGCACAGTGACGTTTCCTAATTAATTAGTGTCTACATTTCTCTGTCTATGAATTCCAATCAAGGGAACAAAACGAAGGATTTTCAGCTGCTGACTTGGGTTTGGCAATTTCCATTCATCACCTTGGAACTGCCAGATAATGCCCCTTTGCTCTCCTTTGCTGTCAGACCAAAGACTCCTGAACACTCAAGAATTTTTGAGAACCCTGCTGTTCTTGTTCCATAAGAACCTGCTATCTGTGGCCCAGAGGGTGATACACATTGGTTTCATGAACTGTAGAAAACAGTGAAATCCTATTTAATAACCCCAGTGACAAATGGCTATTTGAATTTCAACTGCTGGTTCAAGTCCACTTTTCAACTTCTTTTTTGCTCTAATCCAATGTGGGATATAAACTGAAGATACATAGAATTCGCCTTTTGGATAAAAGTACAGAAATTTGTGGGACTTTTCTCCATTGCTCTACTGGAATTCAGACACACTCAGGGAGAATGAAATGCTTCCATTTTGTTCAAATACTTGATAATATAACTACAGTCTCCAAATGAAATCTCTCTAAAGTGTTTGCTAAGACACATACAAAAACAAAAAGTGAAAAATCTAACATAGCCTTATAAACACCACCTTCTCATGGTTTTTACCATCTGTAAGTGAATTTTACTGGCTGTTGTAAACTGACATCAGTCTTCTATGAGGCAACAACATGTAAAGAATTAACTATTACTTAAAAATAGAAACCAAAATAAACTCACCCCAAACATTTTTTCAGTATCTATTTAAGGATGTTACAGAAAGATTGCATTACCCTCTGCAAAAGTTGAGGTCAACCATGACCCCTGATGTCATTCTTTAAAGGCCAGTGGCCACCACTGCAAGTACAACTTCCTCCGCTCGGCCATCAAGCCTCACTAAGTGTGACCAGCCAGATCTACCCCAGTCACCCTGCAATCTAATTGCACACCAAACTTTATCCTTACTGAAATGGAAATACCCATAAAGATCTTGCGATCTAAGACTGTTGTTCTACAGACAAAGAAGCTGAGCCCAGTCCGCTGAAGTGACTTGTCTTTGGCCACGCAGTTAATGAGCAGCACAGCAAGAAATAAAACCTGAATCTCCTGACCCATGCCCCAACCCCACCCAATGCTCATCTACTAACACTGCCAATAGCAACATCTGCTCCAATCAGGTAAGTCATTAAGGTCCTGCCATATATCACAGACGTCACCTTCTCTTCCAACCCCATATCTTTGCTCATGCTGCCTCCTTAAGGGGCCCAGATAACTCCGCTCTGATCCCTCAACTTTCTTACCTCTCAAGGTTACAGAGCATCTAGATGTTAATATATTAAAAAGTTATATGGCCAGGCGCAGTGGCTCACACCTGTAATCCTGGAACTTTGGGAGGTCGAGGCGGGCAGATCACAAGGTCAAGAGATCAAGACCATGCTGGCCAACATGGTGAAACTCCATCTCTATTAAAAATACAAAAAAAAATTAGCTGGGCATGGTGGTGCACACCTGTAGTCCCAGCGACTCATGAAGCTGAGGCAGGAGAATTGCTTGGACTGTGAGACGGAGGTTGCAGTGAGCCAAGATTGCGCCACTGCACTCCAACCTGGTGACAGAGCAAGACTCCATCTCAAAAAAAAAAAAAAAAAAAAAAGTTGTATTCTCTCAGATTGGATTTATCAGGTTGGATTTAAAAGCTGTTTGTTACAACAGAATAACAATGCATTCAAGATAAATATCTTAGATAATCTTCATCCTTCAAGGTCAGACTCAAGCTCCCAATGACTCTACCTGTCTCTGAAGTGTGACCATACCTTAGAGCACTAATGTGCTACACATGTACTTAGTTGTTCTCCATTACTCTACATAAGTTAGTTTTCCTTTATTCAGCAATACTCTAAGATCCTTTTGAGAATGAAAAATGTCTCATATTTCTATCTCTCAAAGTTCATCACTCACTATTTAGATAAAGATCTATTGATGTTAAGAGGTTCACAGGGAGAGACAGAATGGGAATTAACATTTTTTCAGTATCAAATATTTTATATACACAGAGATCATATATTTCATTCTTATACATTCAAACAAAATTTCCTTTTTCATCTGTGAAACTTGCATTTTTATGTAGCAAATTTGAAATTTCACAGCCTGTATTATTATTTTGGGGTTTTGTGTCTAGAACACTCACATATACACTAGACATCAATGAAATAACCCTGAAAAAAAAATACTTCATTTCCCCAATCACCATATGCCTACACTTTGCTAGTCAATTCTAAAGGAAGCTGGTGAGCAGAAAAAGTTAGCAAAGGGCACCAAAAATGACACTTATCTTTGTGTTAGAAGTTGTGAAAATACAAAATACGTCAAGGAGTCTAAAAGGACAGAGAAAAACCCTCTTCAAGTCTGCAGCAGCACTACAGGGACCAGATCATAAACAGAGGTTTACCCATATGGTAGAAATAAAGATGTAAAACATATAATAAATTCCAAGGAAAAGAGGCACTCTCTCAGATGTGTTAGGGAGAGGATGAACTAGGGTGATCTCTTTGGAGGATGATATGGAGTGGTTTATCAAAATTTTAAACAAGCATACCCTTTGGTACAATAATTTCACTGCTATGATAGTACTTATGAATGAACTGCAAAAGCATTCACATATAAAAAGGATATATGAATAAGAACATTGGATATAACATGGTGTATAACCACAAAAATTAAAATAATCTAAATGTTCACAGTAGGGCACTGTTAAAATAAATTATGGCACATTCATAAAAATGAAATACTATGCAGCACTGAAAATAATAAAACCTGTATCTCCAAAACATTCATAATTAAGTGCAAAAAAAGCAAGATGCAAAACAACAAGCAGAATGTGAGTGCATTTGGGATGTGTGTATGTATGTGTATAGGTGCAGAAAAGGTTTGGAATTTTTAGCTGGTTTTCTTTTCCTATGTAGACATACAAGAAACTGTACATAGTGGTCACATGGTTAGGAAAATATTTAGGGGTTTAGTGTATGTGTGAGGGGATACGGTAGATAATTTAATTCTTACTTTACTGCCTGTCTGTACTGTTTGATTTTTTAACCATATGCCTATGTTCTGAAAAGCATTAGAAAATATTTTTTTAAATTCTATCTAGAAATACATAGAAAATTAGTCTAGAAATATTCATTGACAGATATTAATATTATCATCTAAAATTATTAGATATCCAAGGTATGAAATTACTATCTCAGAAGAAAATGTTCAGAAACACCCAACTGTACATTTGCTTGATGTTTTATGTGCATGATCTGCCAATGGGATGTTATTTAGTTGACTAGAAATGTCGCTTGTAAACCAGAAGGGTAACACACAAAATAAAGGATGTTACCAATATTTCAAGGAGTCTAGCAAAATTCAAGCATGACTCAACCCTTCTTTCCACAGTGAATGCAGCCCCAGGTGTGAATACAGCCTACTATATTAAACCGTTAAATTTGACTAATGAAAATGAACATTGTTACTGGCAATGAGCCCCAAACTGACAGTGCAACGTGGACTAAATGTGCCTCTTTTCAATGATATGTGAACATGCTTTAAAATAATATGTCCCAAACATCCCAAAAGGTAAACTAAGAATATGGCTCTTTAAAATATTATTTGAAAAAATTTATTTGCATGGAGATGTCATTAAGCACCAGGAACATCATTTAACAGATATTTTTGAAAATCTAACTATACAAGCCCTGCACTGAAAGCGTATCTCAGTGTTAAGCACTGCTGGAGTCCAATAAGGGGAAAATCCCAACGTGGGGTAGAAATAACAGTAAACACATCAGGATTAAGTTAGAAACTGAGTTGGTCTTTAAGAGGAAATTGGGATTTTTGTTAATGCAGAAGAGGCAAAAGGTTAAATACTCAGATTGTAGAGTACTAAGATAGGGTGGTAACAATCTCAGCAGCTTAAAGAGAAATGATACTGACAATTCATATAAAATATGTGTGGATGGGGGAAGGTGGTCTCAAATGTAAAACAAAAAAATTTAAGAAAAATACTGATTAACTGTAACATACTAGCAGGTAAGATGCATCTGGCCACTTCCCTAGGACAATGATTCTCAAACATAAGTGGGCATCAGAATCACCTGGATTGTTAGAACACAGATTGCTGGGCCCCACCTCTACAGTAGCTGATTCAGAAGATCTGGACTGGGGCCAAGGAATCTGCATTTCCAACAAACCTCCAGGTGATGCTGATGCTGCTGGTCCAGGGACCACATGTGGAGAAGTACCCAGAATAACTCTGAACACATCAAATCCTGAGTCTCACGCTCTCATTCCTCAGAGGCCACGACACAGCAGAACACTAACAATGGCATCTTCACCTAAGCCAAGACAGATGCAGGCCGGCTCAAATCTGGTCCAAGACACCTCTTAAATAGCAAGTTCTTCCTTTATACATGTAGAGCTCTAAACTCTCCTGGAACTGATCTAAGAAAAGCAACCAATCTGGACTCAGGGAACTGGCCCCTGGCCCAGTGTTAATCACCCTATTGCCCAGTGAGGCTAGTCCTGAGGGAATGGCTCCAGAGTTTGACATAGACCTATTCTGAACACCTTGAAACCAACCTCAAACCAGATCATTCCTTGAGATGTCTCATTTAATGTCTGGAGTTCATCAAACCACACCTAACCTGGAACTGAACAAAAAGAAAATGTATTACACGATGTCACTTCAGCAACTGCAATGTGTAAATGTACAACCACAAACCACATGAAGACCCCAAAATCCACATCCAAATAAATGCTAAGAGCCAATGAAGGGTCACAGATGAGAATGCTGTAATGGCCCACCATCCCCAAAAATAGTCACCATGGAGGTCTTCTGGTCATTCTGCTAACTTTTAAATTTGCAGGAATACATAAAGCTGTCCTAAGGAAACAGAACAGGCACGGTGACTACAGGCATAGTGAACATTATACCTTCTAAGTGTCTAGATGTTGCTGTGAAGGTATACTTTTAGATATGATTAACATTCACATCAGCAGGCTTCGAACAAATCAGATCACCCTGTAATGCGGGTGGGTCTCATTTAATCAGTTGAAGGCATTAAGAGAAAAAACAGATCCCCCGAGGAAGAAGGAATTCTGCCTGCAGACTGACCTGGACTCAAGACTGCAGCACCAACTCTTCCCTGGGCCTCCAACCTGCCAGGCTGCCCCGCATGTCTCAGACATGTCAGCCCCCACGACGCGCCTCGATAAATTCCTCTTTTTAAGATAAGTCTCTCTCTCTCTCACTCTCTCTCGCTGTGTGTGTGTGTGTGTACACAAACACACAAAAAAATCACACACATATACACATACGCTCATCCTAGGGGGTCCTGTTTCTCTGGAGAACCCTAACACAACCCCCTGCAGTTTACAGCCTCCGTTCTCTTACTTGAAAATGATTGATTACCTCCATCTTTGTGAAAGAAAAGGTCTCCTTTCACCTTTAAAATTAAGATCACCTTTTAAAATATATCAGACTTTAATAACACTTATATTCTATACCACTACGCATAAAAGTCAAGCAGAAGCCGCATCGTTTCCAGTGACTGAAAAGCCCCTCAGTGTGGTTATGTGAACTCTACTATTCCATGGTGCATTTTGGTAGCAAGCACACACTGTGAGGAAGGCTCCAAGGAGTGACATCTTACCAAGCATCCGTCCTGATCCAAACGCTCTTTGGAATCCATATTAAGCTTCCTTTTCCTGTTGGGCTGTTTCATTGCCACCCCTGCACTCCTTGGCAGTGGCTTTCTGTAAAACAGGGTCACATAAGAAGTTGGGGATGGGGGTGTGACCCCTTCAGAATTACAGAAGCAAACAAGAAACTGCTTTCAATTATACTTCTCATAATTGGTTGCTATAAATAACCTGATAAGTTGACAAAAATTTTGCAATTGGTTTTATAGTCCTTAATATAATAATAAGACAAGGGGGAGGAAATGCGTTTTCTACCTCATCTAGAATTTATATAATGGGGAAAATAGATATTGTTGCTTTTGGTCTTATCTGGAATAAAATGTTTGCTTTTTTGCTTAGCTGACCTAACCAATTAGGATTCACTGCAATCAAACTGCACAGGTTCTGTACTCACATGGGCTGACAGGTATTCTTGGTAAGAGGTCTTAGTCATACAAGGCATAGCACAACAATCTGAAACAGAAAATAAGAAAAAATTTCACCAATTCAATTCATCACGACCCTTCTTCTGTATATTCATAAACAGTGGTAGACATTCTTTGAAAAGTTATTTGAAATGAGTTTTTTTTTTATAGGGCAGGTCAACCATTTTGGAGAACCAACCACCAATACCAAATGAGTTCCACTGGAGCTATAATTCAAAAGTCATTCACTTTGAAATAATGTTAACAATTGAAATATAATTTTTTTAAACTTTTAATAGCCCTAAATCATCTATAGTCTCCAGTGCTTTACAATGATATATCCAACTTCTTCATTGATATTTCCACCTGAACAATGACACTCCAAATATGGCAAATGTAACATATTTGCAACCGAGCTCATCTTCCTCCACACTGCCTCCCAGTTCTAGGTTCTCCTATTTGCACAGATAACTGGCCACCCATTTTTCCCAGAGCTTCCTCTTATGGTTGTTCAGACTGTACATCACCCAAGAGCACCAACCCAAGGGGCAAGTGGAGGCTGAAATCCACCGTGGGCTCTACACCCACAGTTCACCTGTCACTGGCCTGCATCATCCCAGGAGAAAATGCATCTTTTTCTCATTCAAACAATACTACCTTCTCGGCTAATGTCTGAGCCAGAGAACTAGAAGTTGCCATCATTTCATCCTTTATATCACATCGTACATATTGCCATCAGGTTTTGTTGATTTTTAATTTACTAAACATTTATTGAATTTACCTTCTTCCTCTACTCCTATTAACTCTGATCTTTCCAATTTTATGTTGCAGTCAATCCAAAGGTCTTAAAGTTCTTTGCAAAGCAAGGTTCCTGCTGCTTCTCCACTCCATATGTCTGCTGGTCCCTCAGCCTCTGAACACCTTCCCCATTGCCTGCACTCCCTTTTTCAACTTATCTAATTCTAACTCGTCCATTCTGACCCCACTAAAAGAGACTTCACAGCTTTCAAGAAGGTCTTCCTTGCCTACCTCCTGCTCCAAGTAAACCAAGTGTGTCTTTTCTATATTGCATTTCTTGTGTATACCTTTATTGTAGTTTTTGTTTGCAGATATGCCTCCCTTTATGAGCCTGTAAGCATCCTGATGACAAGGACTGTGAATTACTGATTCTTATTTTCCACTATCTAGATATTACCTGGCTCACAGCAGTCTCTCAGTATGTGTTTATTGACTTCAACTACATAAACATGTCTCTCTGAATTACAGAGAAGCCTCAAGCCCTTAAATCCAGTGAATATTACTTCTTGATCCATACATTATCTTTTATAATGCTGTATGACTACAGTGAGCACAGTTCTCAAAATTAATTCCTTTCCCTTTTTCTTTAATATACAAAACAAAAAAATAAACCAAAAAAAACTTCCTTCCCACATATCCTTTTGCTTCTAGTCAGATGATATTTATGTTCTTAAGACAGGCACTTATGTACTAAATTCAATAACATTACATTCATTTTGAAGAATGTAAATACAATTTTTCATGCCTAGCTTCTGGTAATTCTCTGAACATCTATGCAAATGAACAGCATAGACTTGATGCCTGTAGCAAAGTATTATTGCACAAGACACAAGCACTGCCAAGGCTGTCCTGCCTTTCACGACAAATAATACCCCACGGCTTGTCAAACTGAAATCATCTGGCTACTGACATTTTTCTCCTCACCATCAAAGTGATCTGCCTTGCTAATCTCTGGCAATTATCTCAATAACCTTGATTGTTTAAAACAGCAAGAAAGCCTGAATTCACATTATTTTATATCGGGGGGAAAAAATGAAAGTTTTTATACTTTGAGGAGAAATTTCAACATGCAATTTGGTAATAATGAATTTCCTCTGGATTTAGAAATAATAAAGCAAAAATATAAAAGTCACCGAACAATCCATGTAAGATTTTGCTGCCAGACAAAAAGGGAATCAAATACAAGATACCATTAAATACATAGGAGATGAATGACATGCAGATGGACGACAGATAGATGGATGGATGGATGGATGGATAGACAGATAGACAGATAGATAGATGATAGACAGATAGTCTAACACACAGAAAAACAGGCTTAAAGAGAGATTTTGTATAATCCTTTATAATGTCAATGCAAAGAACATATTCTACCCAACCAAATAGGACATTTCTTTTGAAATAAACCTAACTTAATGTCCTTGGCATGGTATCAAAATACACGGATTACTCTGATTGTCCATAATATATGACCTACTCCCAGGAAGCCCCAAATGTCACATCAGCCACGTGTCTCCTTGCTGAGCTTTGAAAACATATATAAAGTTTTTGGAGTAAAAAAAGAGAATAATATCAAATTATAAAACACATCAAGGAAACACATTATCCAGGGTAAGTAAAGGCATGTACCAACTACACTAAGCTGCGCTCAGTGTCCCCTGGCTTTGTGACAGTGCCCAAGCACCACCTAACATAGACAAGGTGATGTTCAGTGATTTTAATTAGAGAAGCTTCTAAATAGTGTTTTAGATTTTAAAAAAACAACATAGATAACTACATATAAATGTTTTGTGTTTCTGTGTAAAAATTGAAAATAGTGTACTAATTTTTCAATTTAATTCTCTAAATCAGTTTAATTTCCCTTCACAGTAGAATTCTCTGTCTGCATGTTGCCAAATACTAAGGAGATAAATTAGACTGATACTTAGAAAGCATCTGAATATTTCAAATGGAAGGAGTCTATAAATAACTAAAATAATTCACTATCTGTCTATGTCCAGGTGCTATTTGGTAATTCTTTCAAAAACATTTTATTGATCATCTATTAATCACCAGTATAGTTACAGGTACCTTGAGGAATATGAAGCCGATTAATCACACACCCTCTAAAGGGAGATAAGTATAGCAGCCATATGTCCTGGATAACCCAAGGTACGTCTGCCTTCTGCCACTCATCCTGGCATAAGGATTAACAGCACTGCTTTCACTCCCCAAAATATCCCAGTTTAAACAATAAATCATATGGTACCATATGGGTAAGAAACATACATAAATTAATAAGAAATGTAACACATGCCATTAAAAAATGACAGAGTGGCCTGGGTGTTCACAGGAGGGACAATAGGTCTAACAACATGCACGGTGAAAGAACATTTCTGGTGGTTCTAGGACACTGCGCAGATCTTAAATGAGTTTAACACCAAAATATCGAATACAAATTTCTGATCACTGTACTGATTTCCCACTATTTCAAAGATATTGCCAGCCTAGAATTTATTCATCTGGTTGATACTTGATGTTAATAATACATAATGTTTGAATAAATTAATAAATGATTACAAGTGAATGAATTATTAATAAATGATTACAAGTGAATGAATTTTGATAACTTATGCGTGAATTATTGATCCTTCTTAATGGCATTAATAATAGCTAACATTACTTGAGTACTAATGTACCAGGCAGAGCTATCAGCCCTCTACACATACACTTTCAATTAATACTTATGACAGCCCAACAATATGTATACCACTGTCGCCCTCATTTCACAGAAGAGGAAACACCAAGGGGTTAAGTAACTTGTCCAAGGTTATATAACAGACAAGTAGCCAGACAGTAGAATTCTGGGGTCCATCTTTGAACACCATACTATGCTGTAGCTTTTGTAACTATATTATAAGTTTAGTTATCTGAAACTTAACCACTCAGTACACTAGCCAAATCCCTGCTACATACAAACATGTAAAACATGTAAAACATAAATCACGTAAAACATACATGATTTAAGGCAGAAACTGACAACAAACTTCCTGTGGGAACCACTGGCCCTCATGTGGAGCCTATCTGCATAGTGGCTCTTTATTGTCACTTTACTTATGTCATGGTAGCCACCGGCTCTCATTTTTTTAAAATTTTGCCTTTATTACCTATTTTGGAATCTTAAAATACTGATAGTTAATTATGTATTAATTCTGCACCCATAAGTCTTACATAATACTTTATGAGAATAGCACGGTAAGTCCCAAGATTCAGGGTCCAAAGGGTATCACAGAGGTTGACTGAAACTCAGAATTTTCTAAACAATTACATTACTCTCACTGAGTCTATGTCACTCCCCTGCCACCCCCATCAGAGCTAGTGCTGGTGCCCACTGCTGGGAGACATAAGGACAGGTCACATCACTGGACCTCTTGCAGATAATCTTCAGCACCAGCCCGAAATTTGGCAGCCCCATGGGTGGCTCCACAGAGGAATAGCAGTGTTAACAGTGGTCGGGCTCTCAGGGACTCCAACTTCTAGTGGAAGGGGAAGTACACCACATCCAGGGAACACCCCATGGGACAAAAGAGTCTGGATACCAGGCCTTGAGTCCCAGAACATTCTGCTTGTGGGAAGTTTCTTTCAGGAGAGGCATGAGTGCAATGCTGGTGCTCATGAAGGGTCTTGGAGAAGGGGACTTCTTTTCTCTCTTATCCATTACCACAAACACAGCTGGGGCTTCTCCTATAAGAGCCTGACATGAGTGTATCTATAGACAGCCTTTCTGGAACACTTTAGGGTGACAGCATCCTCACAGTAGGAGTGCCCTCCAAATTCAGGCTTGCACAAGAAGTGGAATCACAACTCCTCTATACTTGGAACATCAACATTCCTAGACATGAAAACAGGTGCCTGTCTGATATGAATAGCTGGAACATTGGGTCAGGAGTGCATCTGGGAGTTGGATCACTTTCCTGCTGGCCTAGCAGAAGAAATAAGGTGGCTCCCACCCTTCCCCCTGATAAGACCTCAGTGTTTTTCACTGAAAGCTCCCCCAGCCACCTCTATCAAGGTTGGGACATCTGCCCACTATTGGGTACTGCATTTACCCACCTGCTTTAGCCAAAACCAGTTTCTACCCAGGGATACTTTCCCTACTGGCCTGAAGCTTTAACTATTCAACCCAGTAAATAAATAAAATACTGGGACAAAATAAATACATATATACATACATACATACATATGTACATACATACGTACACACTGTGGGGAAACAAGATAAGCTTCAAGAGATCTCTGCCATTCCAACCCCATAGGAGATGCTGAACTTGTTCACACACTGAGCACATTGGTGCTACAACAGGCATCTGGGAAAGCCACAATACAAAGATTCACTATAACCAAGGAACCCATACAAATTACTGAGCACTAAAAGCACCAAGAGCCAAATTAGGCTATAATAAACTATTAACATGAAAGTCACATCCTTCTGAAATACCACATAAAAAACTCAAAAGGCTGATTACTGGGCTACTCAAGCATATACCAGAGAAAGGTGAAAACCAACATAAAGAAATGAAAAAAAACAATTCAAGATATAAATGAAAAATGTTATACACAGACAGATATTTTAAAGAAAAACCAATCAGAACATCTGGAAATGAAAGACACACTTAGGGAGTTAAAAAATGCAGTGGAAAGTTTTAACAACAGACTAGACCAAGTAAAAGAAAAAATTTCAGAGCTCGAAGATAAGGCTTTTGTTCACCCAATCAGACAAAAATTTAAAAAATAAATCAAAAAGAATTAACAAACTCTCCAAGGAATTTGGGATTATGTAAAAGGTCCAATCCTAAAAATAACTGGTGTTCCTGAAGGAGAAGAGAAAACAAAATGTTTAGAAAAATTATTTGATGGAATAACAGAGGAATACATCCCTGGTCTTGCTAGAGATTTAGATGTCCAGACACAAGAAGCTCAAAAAATTCCTGGGAGACTCACTGCAAAAAGAACATCACCAAGGTATATAGTCATCAAGCTATCTAATGAACATGAAGGAAAGAATTCTAAGAGCAGTGAGACAAAATGCAACAGGTAACATATAAAGAAAAATCTATCAAACTAACAGCAGTCTTCTTGGCAGAAATCTTAAAAGCCAGAAGGAATTTGGATTTTATTTTTAGCCTCCTTAAACAGAATAACTGAGAGCCAAGAATACTATATACAGCAAAACTAAGTTTCATAAATGAAGGAGAAATAAAGTAATTTTCAGACCAACAAATGCCGAGGGAATTTGTCATTACCAGACCAGCCTTATGAGAAATGTTAAAAGGAGTTATAAATCTTCAAACAGAAGCTCAATATGCACTAGAATAGAATCTCTTGAAAGCATAAAACTCACAGGGCCTATAAAACAATAACACAATAAGAAAACAAACCATCTAGGTAACAATTAATATAAGGACTGCAACAGAACCTCACATCTCAATATTAATGTTGAAAGTAAATGGTGTAAATGCTCCACTTAAAAGATACAGATTGGCAGAATGGATAGAAAAATCACAAACCAAATATCTATATTTAAGAAACCCACTTAATATGTAAAAATTCATATAAATTCAAGGTAAAGGGGTGAAAAAAGATATTCCACACAAATGGAAACCAAAAGCTAGCAGGAGTTGCTATCCTTATGTCAGATAAAACAGAATTTCAAACAATAATAGTAAAAAAAAAAGACAACGAAGGTCATTATATAATAATAAAAGGATCAATCCAACAAGAGGATATTACAATCCTAAATTTATATGAATCTAACTCTGGAGCTCCCAGATTAATAAAACAATTACTACTAGACCGGAAAAATAAGATAGAACAGCAACACAATAATACTGGGGGACTTCAACACTCCACTGACAGCACTAGACAGATCATTGAGACAGAAGTCAACAAGGAAGCAATGGAATTAAACTACATGCCAGAACAAATGAACCTAACATATATTTATAGAACATTCTACCAAAGAACTGCAGAATATACATTCTTCTCATCAGCATATGGAGCATTCTCCAAGATAGACCATATAATAGGCCACAAAACAAGTCTTGATACATTTTAAAATATTAAAAGCATATTAAGTATCTTCTCAGACCACAGTAGAATAAAATTGGAAATTAACTCAAAAAAGAACACTCAAAACAATATAAATACATGGAAATTAAACAATCTGCCCATGAATTATTTTGAGGTTAACAATGAAACCAAGATGGAAATTTAAAAATTCTTTGACATGAGTGACAACAGTGACACAGATTATTAATACCTCTGGGATAGAGCAAAAGTAATGCTAAGAGTATAGTTTACAATGTTAATGACCATAAGAATGTCTGAAAGTTCACAAATTGACAACCTAATGTCACATCTCAAAGAACTACAGAAAGAAGAACTAAACCCAAACCTAGCAGAAGAAAAGGAACAACAAACATCAGAGCAGAACTAAGTGAAACAGAGACAACAACAGCAAAAAAAGTCAATTAAACAAAAAGCTGCTTCTTTGAAAATATGAACAAAATTGATAGACCATTATTAGTAATACTAACCATAAAAAGGAAAAGATTCAAATAAACTCAATTAGAAATGAAAATGAAGATATTACAACAAAAACCATAGAAATATATAAAATCATTTGAGACTATATTAACACCTCTGTGCACACAAACTAGAAAATTTAGAGGAAATGGATAAATTCCTAGAAACATACAACCTCCTAGATTAAATCAGGAAGAAATAGAAACCCTGAACAGACCAATAACAAGCAATGAGTTTGAACCAGTAATATTTAAAATGTCAACAAAAAAAGCACAGAGCCAGATGAATTCACAGCTGAATTTTACCAGATGTTTGAAGAACTGGTGCCAATCCCACTGAAACTATTCTGAAAGACTGAGAAAGAGGAAATCCTTCCTAACTCATTCTAGGAAGCCAGTAACACTAATATCAAAACCAGGAAAGGGCATATCAAAAAAATAAATAAATAAAGGAAAAGAAAACTGCAGATCAATATCCCTGATGAACATAGATGCAAACATCCTCAACAAAACACTAGCTAACCAAATCTAACAGCATGTCAAAAGATAATACACCATGAACAAGTGGGTTTTATTCCAGAAATGGAGGGATGGTTTAACACATGAAAGTTAATAAATGTAATATATGACATAAACAGAATTAAAAACAAAAGCCATATGATCATTTCAATATAGGTAGAAAAAACAAACTGCAAAAACTCCAGTATCCCTTTATGATAAAAACCCTCAACAAACTAGACGTAGAATGGACACACCTCAAAATAACAAGAGCCATGTATGACAAATTTACAGACAACATCATACTAAATGGGGAAAAGTTGAAAGCATTCATCCTTGAGAAATAAAACAAGGATGCCCGCTTTCATCCCTTCTACTCAACAGAGTATTGGAATCATAGCCAGAGCAATCAGTCAAGAGGAAGAAATAAAGAGCATCCAAATTGGAAGAGACAAAATCAAAACAAATGACTGTGTATCTAAAAAAACCCTAAAGACTTCTCCAAAAGTCTCCTAGATTTGATACATTAATGCAGTAAAGTCTCAGGTTACAAAATCAAGGTATGTAAGTCAATAGCACTGCTATACACCAACAGCGACGAAGCAGAATCAAATCAGGAACTCGAACCCCTTTACAATAGCTGCACACAACCAAGGAGATGAACAATCTCTACGAAGAGAATTACAAAACACTGCTGAAAGAAATCACAGATGACACAAATGGAAATACATCCCATGTTCATGAATTGGAAGGATCAATATCATAAAAATGACCATACTGCTCAAAACACTCTACAAATTCAATGTAATTCCTACCTAAATACCAACATTATTTTTCACAGAATTAGTAAAAACAATCCTAAAATTCACATGAAACCAAAAATGGGGCCAAATAACCAAAGCAACCCTAAGCAAAAATAATAAATCCAGAGGTATCACATTACTCAACTTCAAATTGTACTAAAAGGCTATAGTTACCCAAACAGCATGGTACTGGTATAAAAATAGGCATGCGGACCAATGTAACAGTATAGAGAACCCAGAAATAAAGCCAAATACAACCAACAAAGGATACAAAAACATAACTGGGGAAGGGCCACCCTATTTAATAAATGGTGCTGAGAAAACTGGATAGCCACATGTAGAAGAACAAAACAGGATCCCTCTCTCTCACCTTACACAAAAATCAGCTAAAGATAACCAAAGACTTAAGTCTACAACCTGAAGCTGTGAAAATTCTACAACATAACCTGGAAAATCTTTTGCAGACACTGGCCTAGGCAGAAAATTTACGACTACAACCCCAAAAGCAAATGTAACAAAAACAAAAATAAATAAATAGGACCTAATTAAGCAAAAAAAGCTTCTGTACAGCAAAAGGCATAATCAACAGAATAAACAGACAACCCACAGAATAGAAGAAGATATTTGCAAACTATGCATCCAACAAAGGACTAATATCCAGAATCTACAAGGAACACAAACAAGTCAGCAAGAAAAAAACAAATAATCCCATCAAAAACTGGGCAGATGACGTGATTAGACATTTCTCAAAAGGCAGCCAACAAACATATGAAAAAGTGCTCAACAACATTAATCATCAGGAAAATGCAAATTAAAACCACGGTAAGATATCACCTTACTCCTACAAGAATGGCTATTATTTAAAAAAATCATAAAACAATAGATGTTCGTGTGGATGTGGCGAAAAGAGGACATTTATACACTGCTTGCAGAAATGTAAGCTAATACAACCTCTATGGACAACACTGTGGAGAGTTCTTAAAAAAACTAAAAGATCTACTATTCAATTCAGCAATCCCACTACTGGGTATCTACTCAAAGGAAAAGAAGTCATATCAAAAAGACATATACACTGTTTATTGAAGCACGATTCACAATTGCAAAGATATGGAACCAACCTAAGTACCATTGTTCGGTGGGTGAATAAATAAAATGTGGTATATATACACCATGGAATACCACTCAGCCATAAAAATGAATGAGCTAATGTCTTTTGCAGCAACTTGGATGGAGCTGTAGGACATTATTCTAAGTGACATAACTCAGGAATGGAAAACCAAATACCACACGTTCTCACTTATAAGCGGGAGCCAAGCTATGGACACAAAAGCATACTGTGTGCTATAATGACCTTTGGAGACTCAAGATCAGACAGAAACAAAGGGGTCAAGAAAGCAGATGGCAGACCAAACATCCCATGGCTAAACCAGCCTGATCAGCAAGGCACCCCATTTCTTTCACTGCTGACGCCCCTGGAATCAGTGAACTGATACCTGTTCCCTTCTTGCTAGAGTCTCGCTCTCTCAAGCCGAAGCCCTGGGAAAGAGCATCCAATTGACCAGTCTTAGATCTTCTTCCTGCACTCTTGGACAAAGCAATGGGGAAATGGAGGATCTGCCTCCTGGAAAACCCTAAGTCCTCTCTCATCATTCCCCTAAAGGAAAGCAGCGTTCTATGAGCAAGAGAGATGGATAATGAGTAGGGGAGGAAAGGCTGCTTCCCACTCTGGGCTATGAGACGTCATCATCTACTGGAGCTTACTTTTCATATCCAACTGCACGGCTACAATGTAAGAGGAATGTAGAATGGTTGCCCAGGTCTGAAGTTCTGTTCCACTGATAAGTATCTTTATTGTTGATGTCATTATTGGGCATTCCAGGGGCGTCAGCAATATTAACTTCTTCTTACTATAGGACAGAGAGTACATTAAACATTGTATGTGCATTAATTTGTCTACTCCTCCCAATGACACTGATTTAACTGTAATAGCTACAATACATGATCTTTCAGTTATGTACCAGGCAAAATAACTGTAAAAGAATACAGGCAACACTTAGAAAAAGGAAAAATAATAAATACAGGAAAAGAAACACACTATTACTAGAAAGCAGGGAAATGCATATTAAACGTAAATATCCTCCTCTAGCCAGGAATATGACTGGTAAAAGTAAGGCTCACCAAGTGTTGAAGTGAGTGTGATGCAAGCACCAGGAGTTCTCACATCCTGCTGAGGAGGTGAAAATTGGTACACCTACTTGATGAAGCACTTGGGAATATCTAATAAAGCTGAGTAAGGCTGGAACTATGCATGCCTAGAACCTGGCTGTTTCTAGATAGATAGAAAACCTCTAGCACATGTGCAAAAGGTACAATGTTTATCGTGGCTTTTGTCTGTAACAAGAAATATATGATAATACCCAAACACCCATCAATAGGAAAATGAACAAATAAATTGTGATATATTTAAAAATGGAATATTATACAGCACTTAAATGAGTTACAGTGATATATATTCTATCACAGATAACTCTATAAAATATATTTGAATCAAAAGAACAGGGTGCAGGATGATACATACCATACATCATTTATGTAATGTTTGCTTTCAGATATACACACACACACACACATCAGGTTAAAATGCAACAACACTGCTGAAAATGAAACCGACAGCACAGCACTTACATCTCAGGAGGGGTGAAGATACACAGGTTTGGGGACAGGAGACTTCCAGTGTAATTGCAATGCTTTGTTTCTTTCAAACAGCAGAAGCAAGTGTGGCAAAATACTGAGATGATTAAATCTGGACAGCCAGCGTACAGTGGTTCATTTTCTTACTCTCTACACTTCACTACATATTTGAATATTTAAAACAAAAATGCAACATTAGGGGTAGCATATAGGAGGAATTTTATATGTTCTCATATTTACTTCTTTAGAGGTCACATTTGCCCCTGAATATCATCACCAAGTAACCACATTACGTACTCCCTCAACAGCAATCATTTGCTCAGAACCTTAGAAAACAATGAAGACATTTAACAAATCATAATTATCATCATCCCTGTAACTGCATGTATTAAGTAAGTTTTTACTGTGTGCCAAGCACATGGGGGCAGCTTGGCAATGGCCCCTTTACACTGAAGTAGCTCAAGGCGACACTGCCAGTAACAGCAAAGCTGAAATTTGTCTGTCTCCAAAATTTAACACCTTACCTAATGGCTCCATTTCTAAAAGCATATTGCTGCTGCCCCTGGCTGCATTATAGTGGCAAAGCATGTGTTTCATGCATAGGGGTAATATTAACATATTTATTTGACTGTCAGGTAGTGGGAATGTGTGTAAATAAATGACTTGCTTAAGCTCATGTAACTAGCTGGTAGCAGAGCTAGAACCGGAATCTAAATTTTAGACAATAGACTACTTCATAGCTTATTGAGAAGGACAGACTATACTCATTATAACAGATTTCCCGACAAATGCCTCTCTGAAACCTCGCCAAAATTGAATTTTCCTAATATCACACCACTAAGCACTGTTAAAATAAATTGCCTTCCAGGAATATCTTTAACACACTGGCACTTGAATCATGACAACCAGCACTGCTGCCAAAATGACATACTACATTAAATGACATGAAAACACACTATATGCAGAAATAAAATCAAACTATTTTGTTGCTAGAACATGTCTCTACTAGGAGCATTTCAGGATAGCATTAGATCTTTGTGAATTTATTAATTAGAATTTTCATTCAGCAAATCAAAAACTAGTACCACGGAAACTTTCTCTAATCTGATACAGTGATAGGCGAGAAGTCAGAATGAAGTAGTGGAAAAGTCATCCAGTCACACAAGTTCTAGATCTGACTCTCCAGCTTAGCTGGCAAGGAGACCAAGGCAAATCACAGCCTCACCCACACTGAATACACTGCAGGGCTCTGCTGGAAAATGGGACGATGTTTGGGAATATATTCTTTTTAAACACTGAAGTGTAACATACATGCAGAAAAATGCATAACAGCTTAGGGCACGGCTCAATAAATTTTCATGCACTGAACACATGTAACTAGCATCCCAATCAAGAAACAGAACATACGAATGTGTACCCCTTGGTCACTTCTTCAATCAAGGCAAATCTTGATGGCTGTCCCATCTTCTAACACAATAGATGACTTCTGTTTCTTTTCTTTTTTCTTTCTTTTTTTTTTTTTTTTTTGAGGCAGAGTCTCACTCTGTTGCCCAGGCTGGAGGGCAGTGGCATAATCTCGGCTCACTGCAAGCTCCGCCTCCCGGGTTCATGCCATTCTCCTGCCTCAGCCTCCCGAGTTGCTGGGACTACAGGCGCCTGCCACCATGCCTGGCTAATTTTTTGTATTTTTAGTAGAGACGGGGTTTCACCGTGTTAGCCAGGATGGTCTCGATCTCCTGACCTCATGATCCGCCTGCCTCAGCCTCCCAAAGTGCTCGGAGGCCTTCTGGGATTACATGAGCCACCGCGCCTGGCCTTCTGTTTCTTTTTATGCACTCTACAAATGGAATTACAGAGTATTTGTCTTTGTCTATTTTCTGTTGCTTATAACGTAACACATGAAACTAATTTTCAAATAAAAAGAATTTATAAATAAAAAGAATTTATTTCTTACACTTATGGAGGCTGAGAAGTTCAAGGTTGAATGGGACACATCTGGTGAGGGCCTTCTTGAAGTGGCAACTCTCTACAGAGTCCCAAGGCCCACAGGTGTCACATGGTGAGGGGGCTGAGCCCGTCGGCTCATGTCTCCTTCCTCTTCTTATGAAGCCACCACTTCCGCTCCCATGATAACCCATTAATCCATTTACCCATTGATCTGTTACTCCACAAATGGATTAATCCATTCAAGGCTCTTGCCTTTTAAAGGCTGTGCATCTCTCAATATTGCCATATTAGGGATTAAGTTTCGACATGAGTTATGGAGGGAACAGACATTCAAATCGTATCAGTATGCATCGTTTTCTGTGTCTCATTTCTTTTACTAACATAATGTTTGTGACACCCATCCATACTGTTGTATGCAGATGTTACTCTTGTATTGTAGAGTATGTAAAACACATTTATCCATTTGGTTGCTGATGAGTATTTGAGTAATTTCCAGCTTTGGGATATTACAAAAAATGCTACTCAAACATTCTACTATACTTATTTTGCTGAAACATACATTCAGTACATTTCTGTTAAGTCCATACCTAGGAGTGGAACTCGCAGGTCACAGAGTATATGAATTAATTTCCTATTGCTGCTGTAACAACTTACCCCAACTTGGTGGCCTGAAACAACACAAATTTATTATCTTACAGTTAAGGAGGTCAAAAGTCCTAAATAGATCCCATTAGGCTAAAAATCAAGGTTTTGCCAAGGGTGTGTCCAGAGGCTATAGAAGAGAATCTATTTTCTTGCCTTTCGCAACTTCCAGATGCTTCCAGCATTCCTTGGCTCATGACCCCTTCCTCCGTCTTCAAAGCCAGCATTGGCTTATCAAGTCTTCTCAGGATATATCACCCAGACACGGATTCTTCTGCTTCCCTCTTCCACATTTAAAGTAAGTATGCGACTACATGGGTCCACCTGAAAATCCAAAATATCTTCCTTAAAGTCAACTGATCAGCAACTTTAATTTCACTGGCAACCTTATTTCCACCTTTCCATACAACATAACATATTCACAGGTTCCAAGGAGCAGGATACCGACATCTTTGAGGGTCAAGATTCTACCTCCCAGAGTATGCATATATTGTGAAAGTGTTTTAAAACTTCTACTACAAACACTTTATATGACAATAAAACAAACTCAAGCTTCTTTCTTTCTATGTAGCAGATCTGGTTTCTTGTTAGCCTTATAATTCTTCTCTCTAACTAGAAAAAATATTTTTGCAGTTACTAAACATTAAAACACATTTTAAATGTTGTAAATCTATATCTAATTATTTTCCACTTTGTGCAACACAAGACACTAGGGGCTACAGAAATATAAAAAAGTAACTTCTGGTCAAGAGGTCAACTGAGCAGATGCAGAGAAAAAAAGAAATATTGGGAAAATACAGCAAAGTTATTTATATCACACAACTGAGTTCTGGATTATTAAAAAACAGAAATGTCAGAAACAAACAAAAAACAACTGAGGAACTAAATCAGATACACATATTAAGTGCTTTGCTTTTCATTCCTATCGGGGGATAGAAACTGAAGCCATAAGCTAAATGCATGGGTTTGAGCTAGAAAGTGTCTCCATCATCCAAAAGGTTGTCCTATCTTTGATCAAGGACTAATAAACCTTCACTCGCTGGCTTAGGCAGTATCACAGAGGAGGACCACCCCACTAAAACACTGTTGAAACAAGAATCACTTAGAGATCAGAGATCCAAGCTTGTACTAAACACAGGTGTGGAGGTCCAATTCCCCCCACCCAGCAATGCAGAAAGCTCAAATCAATTATAGTAAAACTGCCCCATAGCAATACCTCAACAACCTGGGATGCTCTCAAAACTAGTATGAAAAAAAAGTCTCACTGAAGATAAACTCTTCGACTAAAACTAGAAAGCCCACAAGGAAACTCACCAACCTAAGTGTCATAAGAAGCAACAAACAGAAGCATGAATACCCTAGAAGTCTTCATAATAGAAAAAGCCTAGAGGAAGTTACAATCAAGTATGTATAAACTCTTGATGAAATATGCGAAAAAAACAGACTTGGTAAGATAAGAACAAAACATTGTTCAAATTTTTTTTGTTTTAAAAAGAGCAAATTTGAAAAAGAAGTAAATACAAAATCTGGAAATAAAATGCATAATACAGTATGAAAGCATCTGTGGGTATGTCGAATAAGTTTACTTTTTAGAAGTGAAAACTGGTATATTGGAGGCAATCACCCAAAATAAATCACAGGAAGATCAAGCGCTAAAAATTATCAAGCAGAAGATACATGGAGGATAAATTAAGATAATATATATCCAACAGTACATTTACAAGGTGAGATTTAAAAACAAAAAAAGAGGAAATAATGTAAAAAGCAAGATTAAGCACAGTCCCTGACCTCCAGGAGCTCACAATCCAACAGAAAAATCACTGGCCTATGTTCTCAGAGCTGAAAATAGCACTCAGGACTCCTGACTCCCAGGAAAGGACTTTTGCCACCTTGAAATTCTGCCTTCATATCATGTCATCAGCTTCTCACCCTTCAGGCTTGAACTGACATAATTTGAAAGCAGGGAAATAATGTTATCCTACAAGCCCTGAGCAAGTCAGAGCCGAATTTAATTCAGACTCCCTATTGTAGTTTTAACTATTCTCTTGGTTAAGATAAGTCAAATCGTTTGTATGTTCTGAAGACCACTGGGCTTCTGCTCAGAGCATACAATGTGTTAAGAAGAACCTATCGATTTAGCCAGCCCCACATCCTTTTTCTTTGTCCAGCTACCTGATTTTTAGTTTGGGGAGCTTCATTCTGAGTCACACGGTTCCAGGGTAGGCAGGTAACTTAGAAAGGGTCAATTCAATAAAATTCACCCTCCTGGCCATCGTCATTGGTTCAGGGATGGATATATAACCTAATCAAAACCAAAGAGATTCAATTCTAGGATTCTTATCAGAAATACTATGCAGAAGAACCTCTTTATCTAGGACTGTTAGGTTCATAGAACGTAAGCCTAGATCTGCAGGGGCTGCTAAGTAAAAGAAAGGTCCATTCAGACCAAAGACAATGCAGACGAAGGTGGGACAAGTGTTGGGAGCGACTAGCCACTGGAGTCAGCCATGACTGGTCCAACTCCACCCCAGTACTGCTCAGTCTTGTGAGCTAATAACTTCCCTTTCTGGTTCAGCCATTTCTGTTCTTTGCAACTAGAAGAATCCAGACTCATAAAAATTTTGAAAGCTAGAAAGCAGCAGTAGAGTAGCAGCGGCAACAGCA
Organism: Theropithecus gelada; assembly: GCF_003255815.1. Taxonomy (NCBI): domain Eukaryota; kingdom Metazoa; phylum Chordata; class Mammalia; order Primates; family Cercopithecidae; genus Theropithecus; species Theropithecus gelada. Next base: position 7,091,303 of record NC_037686.1, on the reverse strand, counting down.
TGAGAATAGATGCTCTCTAAATAGTTCTCCAATTTAAAACCCTGAGAAAGATTGGGATTGTAATCCCAATGTCACTCTAACTCATTAACTACACCCTACTTTGTGAATGCCATTTGCATTCTGTAATGTCTTAAGAGTTCTTCCAACTACCTTAAAAGACCTCAAAAATTATAAACAAGTTAAAACAAAATTCTTTTTAATCAGTTGAAATGTAAAAATAAAATATGGCATTTAAAATTTTAGGAAAATTAAGAGCTGCCACAAAATAAAAGTATCAAAACTTTCAAAGGTAGAAATCAGTAATAATGATAATGAATGGGTTTTAGAAAACAAAAAAGCAAAAAGAGATAAGGTTTTGGTGCCAAAAAAACAAAAACAAAAAAAAAACACCTAATTGGGCCGGGCATGGTGGCTCATGTCTGTAATCCCAGCACGTTGGGAGACTGAAGTGGGCAGATAACGAGGTCAAGAGATTGAAACCATCCTGGCCAACAGGGTGAAACCCCGTCTCTACTAACAATACAAAAATTAGCCGGGCGTGGTGGCGCATGCCTGTAGTCCCAGCTACTCAGGAGGCTGAAGTAGGAGAATCGCTTGAACCCGGGAGGTGGAGGTTGCAGTGAGCCAAGATTGCACCACTGCACTCCAGCCTGGCGACAAAGTGAGACTCCATCTAAACGAAAAAATAAAAAACACCTAATTGTTTATGAATAAGATTAGCATGGAGAAGCAGGATGCAGGTGTGGTGGGAAGAGATGTACACATAGGTGTTTACATAACTGGGAGCATAGCTCCAGCCATAAGAGAACAACCACAAGCGTCTCTCCGGCAAATCAATGGAAACAAGACATCTTTTTTCTGTCATCAACTTTCAAGGTCTCTGTGTCTCTTTATGTTCCTAGTCACTCAATAATGTTACAATGATCTTCCCCATAACCCTTGAATATCAAATATTAATGCCAGTAAGTGCACTAAACTCATTCTTTTTCTCCATTCTCTCTGCAGGAAGTTACATATATCTGTGCTATCTATGTTCTATCCAGAAATATAGAACACATCTGTATGAAGTAGCCAGATATTAAGTGGCCATAAAGCATTCCAAACGATGCCATATTTGATTGAGAAAGCACATTCTATACATTTTGACACATGTGAAATCAAGATAGTCTTGCAGTGCTGCTAAACAGGTAGTGGGTCTTACGTAGTCATCACTGCCTGCCTAAGCACAGGTTTGGCTGTGCCTCTTGGCAGCTTGATGGAACATCTGTAACCTTTTGATGCTTAGGTCAACAAAGGATGACTTAAGACCACTTGAAAAAGGAACAGGAGTCCCAGTTGTTGTCAGGTAAACTGATGATACCATCACGTGCAGAATGCATGTCAATAGCTTGGAAGAAAAACCCAGAGACAATATTATAACACCCTCTTAAGAAATGATTCAACATTAACACCCCCAAGGGCACAAAGGGTGATACTGTACAGGAAAACACAGGCATCAATGACTCTGAGTCAAAAGTGATTCAGTACTTAGACTTGGAAGGTGACAACTTTTTTTTTTAAATCCAGTTTATTAGACTAATAATTTTCTCTTAAATATGTACAAAATGATGATAAAATATGTTCTAAAAGTAAAGGGGAGTTCCTTCAAAAAGGAACATACATTCTTCATGATTAAAAACATCAAAATATAATTGTTTAACTGTCATTGTTTTTTCTTACTAGTGGTCCTTAAAATAATGAAGTAGCTTACAGGCAGTAGTTTAGTGGAGGAAACACAGTAATTTTTACAGGAATGTCATACATAGCAAATCTACCTTCTAGTTTATGAAAGATATAGTTTGCTTGGGGGTAAGGAGATTTCTTTGTGATTCCCAAAAAGATATGAGCTGATTTCCTTACCATATTGCCCATGTAATTTTAAATCTCTGTTGATAATTATGTATTTTTATCTTTCCTCTGTCAAATCTGTGTCTGGATTTAAATAAGATCATTAAACATATTTCTGAAATGTCCCCTTTATATATGTCCAAAATCACTGAAAGAAAAATATAACTCTAGCAACACTAAGAAAAGCATATAGCAAGACCTCTCTTGAACCATTAATGGTTTACCTTTGTCTCTCCAAAATTTGTCTTTCTAAGGTATCAAGGGTCTCAGAAATCAATTGCTCTCTTTTTTTTTTTTTTTTTTTTTTTTTTACTTTTTGAGATGGAGTCTTGCTCTGTCACACAGGCTGCAGTGCAGTGGCACAATCTCGGCTCACTGCAACCTCCATCTCCTAGGTTAAAGCAATTGTCCTACTCAGCCTCCCAAGCAGCTGGGATTACAGGCACCCGCCACCACGCCCAGCTAATTTTTGCATTTTTAGTAGAGACAGGGTTTCACCACATTGGCCAGCCTGGTCTCGAACTCCTGACCTCAGGTGATCCGCCCGCCTCAGCCTCCCAAAGTGCTGGGATTAAAGGCGTGAGCCACTGCGCCTGGCCTCAATTGCTCTTTTAGAGATAAAAATAATATGCTATCACAGCACACTAATTTTATGGGTATTAGATTGTCATGACTACTCTAAAATCAATTGACAAACTAAAAATAATGCATGCTTCTTTGCTCTAATGATATGCATTAAAGATCACCTATCAAATCTGGGTTATTCTTCGAACAACTGTGATATGGTTTGGCTCTGTGTTCCCACCCAAATCTCATCTCGAATTGTAATCTTCCTAATCCTCCACATGTCAAGGGAGGGACCTGGTGGGAGGTGATTGGATCATGGGGGCAGTTTCCCCCATGCTGTTCTGATAGTGAGTGAATTCTCACGAGATCTGATGGTTTTATAAGCGTCTGACAATTCCTCCTTCACACGCTCACACTCTCTTCTGCCATCTTGTGAAGAAGGTGCCTGCTTCTCCTTCCGCCAGGATTTTAAGTCTCCTGAGGCCTCCCCAGCCATGAGGAACCGTGAGTCGATTAAACCTCGTTTGTTTATAAATTACCCAGTCTCAGGTAGTATCTTTATAGCAGTATGAAAACGGACTAATACAAGCTGTATGTAGTCACTCCTTAATTCCTTAATTCATGTATTAAATCAAATCAAGTAGCTAACGGCTCAAAAGAAAGGTCACAAGTAGTCACAGGCCAGCCATATGATGTCAAGTGCTTCTAAAAACTGTTTAAGTTTGCAAATAAACATTCTTTGAGGGCATCTGAGTAGGATGTAATACTTTCAGGCAGACTAACCAATACTTTCTTAAATGACAAAAGAGACTACATAAAATACTAAACTAATAAAGGCATTGGAGAGCTATGAAAGAAATAAGAACTAGAAAGTGTAAGATTACCCAAAACCAAAAAAAAAACAGGAGAAACTCAGAGAGGTAAGTTGTCAATATATGACATTTTTCCTGGTTATGTTTACACAGGTAAAGGACCATGGCAGAGCTTACGTGATCTTAGGAGGCCAGAGGATCAGAAATGGAGACTTGAAGACTCTCAAACACATGAACAGTATTACTCTGATATTCAGCAAGGTAAGCAAAAAATCTAAGCCATAAACATTATAATGCAAAGTAGAGTTTTTCTACCAGTCACATAGTACTGTGAAGACTAAAGATCAACACTGAAAACTCAACAAGGAGAGGAAGTGAACGCAACAGAATTCTCAGTAAATTTGTGGATGGGAATGCTTGAGGAATAAGGTCCAACCAGAGATAGACTGAGGCTTACAGAAACTGTAACCTAACTTCACCTCAGCTAGATTAAGGTGATACATCCCCCAGTTCATCTGCCTTGCAGAAAACAGGGTGAACCCTCTCTAGAGGAAAATAATATCAATTTGTAACATTTACAACCTCTATAACTTTTTATACTCAAAGCCTAGCATTCAATAAAAAATTACTAGGCATAGTAATACGTAAGATAATATGACCTAAAACTAGAATAGACCCATAGGTGATTCAGATATTAGAGCTAATACCAAAGACCTTAAAATAATTATGTTCAAGAAAATTAAAGAAAATTAAATTAAATTAATGAAAGATAGTATATTTCACCAGATATCTGGAATATGTAAAAAGAACCAAATGGAAATTCTAGAACTGGAAAATACAATATCTGAAACTCATTGATAGATGAGTTTAATGTCAGACTGACATTGTGGTAATCTGAATAAGAAGTCAGTAGAACACATCCAAACTAAACAGAGAGGAAGAATAAAAAGGACAGAAAAGGAACATAAAATATATAGGTCACAATAAAAAGACATAAAACGTAATTGGGATCCCAAAAAGGAAAAAAAAAACGAGAAAACTATAGAATTGATCTTTGAAGGGAAAAATGCCAAAAAAATTTCCAAAACTGAGAAAAACACCAACAAACAATAGACACTCACCAACATTCCTAGTATGGAAATGCATACAAGTATCAAACAAAAGACACATAGGAACGTTCGCAGTGTACTTATAATAACAAAATGTTCATCAAGAGAAGAATGAATAAATTATGATACAGTCATTAAACAGAATGAAAAGCAATGTATAGTAATGAGAATAAACAAACTATAACTACATGTATCTACATGGATAAATACCACAAACATTATGTTGACTTGAAGGGACGCATACCATACAACTCTATTCATATAAAGTTCAATAACAGGCAAAACTAACCTAAAGCATGCGAAGTCAAGACAGCTATTACCTTTAGAAAATAGTATCTATAGGGCTGGGCACGGTGGCTCACACCTGTAATCCCAGCAAGGCCAAGGCGGGCGGATCATGAAGTCAGGAGATCAAGACCATTCTGGCTAATATGGTAAAACCCCGTCTCTACTAAAAATACAAAAACAAAACAAAACAAAACAAAACAAAACAAAAATTAGCCGGGCCTGGTGGCGGATGCCTGTAGTCCCAAATACTCAGGAAGCTGAGGCGGGAGAATGGCGTGAACCTGGGAGGCAGAACTTGCAGTGAGCCGAGGTCACGCCACTGCACTCCAGCCTGGGCAACAGAGCGAGACTCCATTTCAAAAAAAAAAAAAGAAAGAAAGAAAATAGTATCTATAGAAAAAAGTAACTAAGAAAGGGTTTCTAAAGTACTCGGAATGTTCTGTTTTTAATATAGTTGCTGGACACACAGATGTATTTACTTTGTGAAAACTCACTAAACTGAACACGTATATTTGATGCACTTTTACAGATATATGTTTAAGTTCAATGACTAGTTTACTTAAATGAAAGAAGCTCTATAAACCCTAAGTAAGATAACAATAAAGAAATCCAAATATAAGCATATGCTAATAAGAGTACTAACATAAACACAAAGCAAAAAATCTTAAAAGTACTATGGGATGGAGAGGAAGGAGAAGGGAATACATTACTTTCAACGAGCAACAATAAGACATAGAGCTGACTTCTAACAGGAACAATGAAAGCCATAAGACAATAGAATGGCCTTGTTAAAGTGTTTTAAAACAAACCAAAAAAAACCCCAAGTCCTCGCCAAGAATTTTATAACAATGAATATATTCTCTAAAAATAAAAATTGAAGTGAAGATGTTTTTGAACAAATAAAAACTTTAACAATCATACTAAAAGAAGAAGAAAATGGAGGAGAAAGAGGAGGAGGGGGAGGAGGACAGAAGAAAAAAGGAGGAGGAGGAGGAGAAGGAGAGAAAGAAGGAAAATGGATGGTGGAGAGGAGAGAAGAGAGTTCTTCAGGTAGAAGAAAAATGATCCCCAACAGAACACAGAAATGCAAAAAGAAATGAAAACAACAAAGGCAAACGTGGGTAAACATAAATCAATACTGATATATAATAATATTGGATCCTGAGTTATATTTATGTCTAGAATTAATATCCATATCAATAATAATACAAAAGATGACAAGGAAAATTAAATTGACATTTTCTAAGGAAAAAGAAGGAAATTAAGCAACAAATTGTTTCCTATAATTATAAAGAAAGGATAGACATGTCTAATCATTATAGTAAACACAAAGGCCAGTAAAAAATAGACAAATATCAGGTCAAAAGAGTGTATCAAGTAGAAGACAAAGAGTAGGCGACAAATATGAACAAAGGTCATCAATTTTATTAAATGTGAAGGAGTTAAATACTCAAATTAAAAAAACAAAATTATCAGAGTGGATGTTAGAAACCTAAACAGTAAACTTGTTTACCTATAGGAGAAATGCTTTAAATATAAAGACATAAAAGACTTGAAAAATATGTTTTAACATAAAAAGACTTACCATGAAAAAAACTAACTTTTTAAAAGACTGATAAAACGATACTAATATAAGAAAATCTAGACTGTAAGGCAAGAAATATTACCAGATATTTTTTAAAAGAACACCTCATAAGTATAAAAGCAATGAACCCTTATGAAAAAATAAGAATTCTCTATTGGTGTGTACTCATTAACAGAATTTCAAAACATGTAAAGCAAAAATTGACTGCTAAAGGGAGAAATGAACAAACCCACAAATATATTGGAGACTTACCACTATCAGTGGCTTATAAAACAACCAAAATCCACCCCTACCACTGACCCAAACATCAAATCATTAGGGCTAAATGATGCAGTTCACAAATTCGACCATGTATACAACACCGCACCAACAAAGATAATTTAAAAATGTATTTCAAAAGCACTTGAAACATTTACCAAAACTGACTATGTATGCCAGGTCATAAAGCAAACTTCAAAAAAGTTTAATTATAGTCATTCAAAAAATATTCTCTAAATACAATGTAATTAAGCAAGAAACCAATAAGAAACATTTAACAGAAAATCCTCAACTGCTTGGAAATTGAATGCTTCTACTATCAAAATAATCAAAGAATAAATCACAACAGAAATGTGAAAATAGCTTGAACTGAATAATTCAGATATGATAAACCATAATTTGTGAGATGCAGCTAAATCTAGTGCTTAGAAAGAAGGTATAGCCTTAAATGGATTATCATCATAAGCTAGAAAAGGAACAGAAAATCAAATACAAGGAAAGTTTTTTAAAAAGAAAATAATTTTTTAAAAGAGAAAATATCAATGGAATGGAAATAAAATGCACAATAGACAAAGCCAAAAGTTTATTCTTTAAAAAGATTAATAAAAGTGACAAACTCAAGGCAAGACAAAAAGCAAAAGAAAAGAAAACACAAACTGACAATATCAGGCAGGGAAAGGAAGGATATGAGTACAGATCACACATATATTAAAGACGTAGAAAAACATCATAAACAACTTCTCACTAATCTGAAAAATTAAATTATAGAATATAATTTCTTTAAAATGAAATATCAAATCAAGAAAATGTTAAAAATCTGAATTCTACTTTGTCTATAAAATAAATTGAAGCTCTTATTAAAACCTTTCTATAAAGAAATCTCCAAGCCCAGAGAGTTTCACTAGTGAATTCTTCCAAATATTTTTTAAAAATAACACAAAGCTCACATTCTTCCAGAGAACAGAAAAGGATTAACCTTCTCAATCTATTTTGAGGCCAAAATAACAATAGCCTAAAAACCTAAGAACATTATGAAAAAACTACAGACCAAATTCTTATGAACATCTTTTTTAAAAATCCTTTTAAAAAGAGGGAGGGATGTAAGCAAGGTGGCAGAATAGCAAATGCCAGCCCCCATACTACCACAAAAACACCAATTTTGGCAACTATCCACAAACAAAAATAACTTTGTGAGAACCCCAGAGTCTAACTAAGTTTCTAGCAGCTTGATGAAGCAAAAAAATCCGAGAGTGGATGCATTAAAAAGGGTGAAAAGCAATTTCACATTACCCACATCACCCCTCCCCCAAGGTGGCACAGCTCAGTACCAAGAGAAGCCTCCTTGGCACAGAATTTCTCCCACAGGGGAAACAAAGAGCAAAGTGAGCACCCACCTTCCCCAGCCTTGTGGGATGCTGTCTAGCAGGCCCACTTCTGTCTTGCTCACCCAGCATACTGAAGTGATCAGTACAACAGCATCATCTGGGGATAGCTGAGAGCATGGCAAAGGGGCAGGGGCTCACTGCAACCAGTGCACAGATCACAACAGCCAGCCATGGATCCTGCCAATCAGCTAGCAAACTCCACTAAGAGACTCACTGACAAATTCCTCAAAATGACTCTCCTGTGGACCCTTGCAACCAGTTGACCCATACCACTAGCACATCATACTCCCCCAATGGCCTGTGCCCCACACATCCCCAAGCACAGTCTCCTATAGGTCCCCACAATGATGCACATGAACCCCTTGTAGATAGCACACACATCTCAACAGTAGGTGCAGATCTTAGCAGCCAATCCAACTCTGCTAGATTGAGATAATGTGTGTGATCTGAACACATCAGGTCACTGCACTAGGGAAAATAAATAGGAGGCCTTCATTCCAGGCCTGGTATTGTGGGATCAGAAAAAGGCACACAATCCTAAGACTTCTCCTATAAGAAGAAACAAGAGCAGTAAAGTATGGGCATCCATTGATAGGGTCTCAAGACCTCCAAAATGTAGAGAGTCTCACTAACAAAGGTCTCACCAGTGACAAGCTCACTGGTGAAGGTCTTCCTCTCTTGAAGCCAATCAGTAAAGGCTGGAAGAGGTGACTCCTTATTCAAAAGCAAAGAAACAACACAATGCTTCTAGGAAAACAAAGAATCAAAAACATGCAATACTACCAAAAGAACAAAATAAAGCTCCAGAGACTGATCTTAAAAAAAATGGATACCTATGAATTGCCCAACAAAGAATTCAAAGTAATTATCTTTAATAAAACTCAGTGAGCCACAAGAGAAAACAATGATAGAAAACTAAATTACATAAGGGAAACAATGCATAAGCAAAGTTAGAGGTTTAACAAAAAGATACACACCTTTAAAAAGAACCAAACATAAATTCTGGAAATGAAGAATACAACACCTGAACTGAAAAATTCAACTAAGAGCTTCAATGGCAGACTCAATCAAGCAGAAAAAATAATCAGTGAACTCAAAGACAGGTTATTTAAAATTAGAGGAATAAAAATAAAACAAGAATGAAAAAGAATAAAGAAAGTCTACAGGACTTATGGAACAACATCATGTGGACAAATATAAAAATTATAGGAGTCCTAGAAGAAGCAGAGAAGGAGAAGAGGGACAAAGAGAAAGCAAAGTTAGTTTAAAAATTAAGACAGAAAACTTCCCAAATCTTGGAGGGAAATGAACACTAAGATCCAGGAAGTCCAAAGAACGTCAAATGGCAGAATATAAAAATGTCTCCACCAAGACACATTATAATCAAATTGTCAAAAATGAAAAACAAAAAAGAAGTTTGAAAGTAGTAAGAGAAAAGCAACTCATCACATACAAGGGAAACACTGTAAGACTGTGAATGAATTTATCAGCAGAAACCTTGCACTTCAAGAGAGAATGGGATGATATATATTCAAAGTGCTGAAAGAGAAAAGCAGTCAACTAAAAATACAACAAAAGGTGTTCTTAAGAAATGGAGACAGAAACTCTTTCCCAGAAAAACAAAAGCTGTGGGAGTTCATCACTAGATTTGCCTTACAAGAAATGTTAAAAGAGTTCTTCAAAGTTTAAACAAAAGGACACTAATTAGCAACGTGAAAACATATGAAAGTATCAACCTCGCTGGTAAAGGTAAGCACATAATCAAATTCAGAATACTTTAATACTATAATGAAGGTGAATAAATCACTTTCACTCTAGTATAAAAGTTAAAAGGCAAAAGTATTAAAAATAATTATAGCTACAAAATTTGTTAATGGATATGCAATATAAAAAGTTGTAAAATGTCTGAATGCAATAAAGATAGATTTATCATATTAAAAAAGGAAAAAGGTTGTAAATTATGACACCAAAAACATAAAATATTGTGGGGTGAAGTAAATGTATAGAGTTTTTTAATGCAATCGAACTGTTATCAGTTGTTACCAGCTTAAAATAGACTGTTGTAACTTATAAGTGTTTTATGTGAGCCTGTGGTAACCACAAAGAAAACTGATGTGTTAGGTATATAAAAGAGAAAGACTAAGGAATCAAAACATACTACCACAAAAAAAAATCACTAACAAAAGGAGATGGCAACAGAGGAAGAAAGGAACAAATAAATAAACTACAGAACAGTGAAAAAAACAATTACTGAAATACTTATAGTAAGTCCTCGTCTATCAATAATTATTTTAAATTTCAATGTAAATTCTCCAATCCAAAAACAAAGAGTAACTGAAATTTTTTTTAAAAAAAGATCCAACTATGAACTGTTTCTAAGAGACTGACATTAGCTTTAAGAACACACACAGAATGAAAGTAAAAGGACAGAAAAAAAAAAAATTCCATGCAAATAGTAACCAAAGGAGAGAAGGAATAGCTATACTTATATCAGAATAAAAAACTCGACTTTAAGTAAAAAATGGTCACAGAAGAAAGCAAATGTTGTTACATATTGATAAAGGGGTCCATTCATCAAGAGGATATAACAATTATATACGCACCCAACATAAGAGCAAATAAACATATAAAGCAAATATTAACAGAACTAAAGAGACTGAAGGGAGAAATAGACAGCAGTGCAATAGTAGTAGGGAACTTCGGTACCTCACTTTCAACAACCCCTACTTCCTCCAGACAGAAAATCAATAAGGAAACAATGAACTTCGGCAACACTATAAGCCAAATGGACCTAACGGATATATAGAGAGCATTCCATCCAATAGCAGCAGAATACACATTCTTTTCAAGCATACACATAACATTATCCAGGGTAGATAATATGTTAGGACACAAAACAAGTCTTAACAAATTTAAGAAGTTGTAGATCGGCTGGGCACAGTGGCTCAAGCCTGTAATCCCAGCACTCTGGGAGGCGAGGCCGGCGGATCACAAGATCAGGAGATTGAGACCATCCTGGCTAACACGGTGAAACCCCGTCTCTACTAAAAATACAAAAAAAAAGTTAGCCGGGCCTGGTGGTGGGCACCGGTAGTCCCAGCTACTCAGGAGGCTGAGGCAGGAGAATGACATGAACCCAGGAGGCAGAGCTTGCAGTGAGCCAAGATCACGCCACTGCACTCCAGCCTGGGTGACAGAGAGAGACACCACCTCAAAAAAAAAAAGAAAGAAAGAAGTTGAAAATCATGTCAAGTAACTTTTTCAACCATAATGGTATGAAACTAAAAATCAGAGGAAAATTGGAAAATTCACAAATATGTATAACTTAAGCAACATGCTCCTGAATAGCCAGTTGGTCAAATAAGAAACCAAAAGGGAAACCCAAAATATCTTGAGACAATGGAAACATCATATTAAAACTTATGGGAGGCAGCAAAAGCAGTGCTAAGAGAAAAGTTTACAGCAATAAATGCCTCCATTACAAAATAAGAATGATGTCAAAAAAACCAGTCCAGATTTATACTTCAGGGAGCTAGAGGAAAAAAAAAAAAAAATAGGCCCAACCAGCAGAAGAAAGGAATAAAGATTAGAACAAAAATAAATAAAATAGACACTAGAACAACAAAGACAAATAAAACTAATAATTGATTATGTAAGATGATAAACTTGACAAACCTTTAGCCATACTAACAATGAAAAAAAGAGATGATTCAAATAAATAAAATCATAAATGAAATAAGAGACATTACAACAGATAGCACAAAAATACAAATTTAATGATCATAACACTACTATGAACAATTATTTGCCAACATATTGGATGACCTAGAAGAAATGGATAAGTTCCTAGAAATATACAGTCTACCCAAACTGAAAATAAAGAAATAGAGAATCTGAACAAAGTACAAGTAATATTAAATCAGTAATTTAAAAATTCCCAATAAAGAAAGCCCAGTATCTGGTGCCTTCATTGGCAAATTCTACAAACATTTTAAGAGCTAACACTAATCCTTCTCAAACCCTTCCAAAAAATTGAATAGTAGAGATAACACTTTCAAATTCATCTCATGAAGCCAGCATTACCCTGATAGCAAAGACAGACAAGGTCATTCCAATAAACGAAAATTACAAAGCAACATCCCTGATGAACATACATACAAAAATACTCAATAAAATACAGGCAAATTCAACAGCATACTCTCTTTTTTTTTTTTTTTCTTTTTTTTTTTTTTTTTTTTTTTTTTTTTTTTTGAGACGGAGTCTCGCTCTGTCGCCCAGGCTGGAGTGCGGTGGCGCGATCTCGGCTCACTGCAAGCTCCACCTCCCGGGTTCACGCCATTCTCCCGCCTCAGCCTCCGAGTAGCTGGGACTACAGGCGCCCGCCACCACGCCCGGCTAGTTTTTTGTATTTTGATCCCTGGTATGCAAGGATGGTTCAACATATCAAAATCAATAAATGTCATATACCACATTAACAGAATGAAGGATAAAAATCGTGATCACTTCAATAAATGGGGAAAAAGCATTTTTCATGGTTAAAAAACTCTCAACAAATTAGGTACAGAGGTAATGGACCTCAAAACAATAAAGGCCATATATGACAAGCCCAAAGGTAACATCATTTATAATGGTGAAAAGTTAGGAACAAGATAAAGATGCCCACTCTTGACATGGTACTAGAAGTTCTAGCCAGAGCACTTAGGCAAAAGAAAAACAAAAAAAGACATCCAAGTCAGAAAGAAAGAAGTAAAATTGTCTGCCTTTGACTTATCTATATATAAGTCATATGTCTTATATATAGAAAACCATAGGCCGGGCATGGTGGCTCATGCCTATAATCCTAGCACTTTGGGAGGCCTAGGCAGGCAGATTGCCTGAGCTCAGTAGTTTGAGATCAGCCTGGGCAACATGGTGAAACCCCATCTCTACTAAAATACAAAAAATAAATAAATAAATAAATAAATAAATAAATAAATAAAAATTAGCTGGGCGTGGCAGCATGCGCCTGTACTCCCAGCTACTCGGGAGGCTGAGGCAGGAGAATTGCTTGAACCCAGGAGGCGGAGGTTGCAGTGAGCCGAGATGGTGCCACTGCACTCCAGCCCGGCGACAGAGTGAGACTCCATCAAAAAAAAAAAAAAAAAACCCATAAAGATTCCGCCAAAAACTGTTTGAACTAATTTTAAAAATTCGGTGAATTTGCAGAATATAAAACCAACATACAAAAATGAGTCGTTTCTATACACTGACAACAAAATATCCAATAAAATTTAAAAAACAATACCCTTAACAATAACATCAAAAAGAATACAATTATGAGGTATAAATTTAACCAAGAAGGTGAAAAATCTGTACACTGAAAGCTGTAACACATTGATGAAAGATATTAAAGAAGACACAAATATAGAGAAGAATATTCCCTTTTCACAGATGGGAAAAATTAATACTGTTAAAATACTCACACTACTCAAACTGATCAACATATTCAATGCATTCCCTATCAAAATTCCAACGGCATTTTTCACAGAAATAGGAAAAACTATCCTAAAATTAATATGGAACCACAAAAGACCACTAATAGTCAAAGAAATACTGAGCAAGAAGAACAAAACTAGAGGCATCACTTTCCCTATTTCAAATTACATTGCAAAGCTGTAATAATCATAAAGTATGGTACTAGCATAAAAACAGATATATAGACCAATGGAACAGAATAGAGTGCCAAGAAATAAACTCATGCATATACAGTCAACTAATTTTTTGACAAGGGCAGCAAGAATGCACAATGGAGAAAGGACAGTCTCTTCAAGAAATGGTATTGGAAAAATGAATATATGTGTGTGTGTGTGTGTGTGTGTGTGTGCGCGCGCGCGCGCGCGCAAAATGAAGATCTTATACACAAAAATCAATTCAAAATAGATTGAAGACTTAAATATAAGACCTGAAACTAAAACTAGTAGAAGAAAATGTAAGGGAAAAGTGTCTTGACATTGGTTTTGACAATGATTTTTTTGGATATGACACCAAAAGCACAGGCAATGAAAGCAAAAATAAATAAGTGGGACCACCGCCAACCAAAAAACTTCTACACAGCAAAGGAAATCAATCACCAAAATGAAGAGACGACCTATGGAATGGGAGAAAATACTGGCAAACCATACCATTAGATAAGGGGCTAATATACAAAATATATAAGCAATTCATACAATTCAACTACAAAAATAATTTAAAAACCTGATTTTAAATTGGGCAAAGGTCTTGAACAGACATTTATCCAAATAAAACATACAAATATCTAGCAAGTATAGAAAAAGGTGCTCAACATTACTAATCATCAAATACAAATAATACAAATAAAAGGAAATACAAATAAAAACCACAATGAGATACCACTTCACACTGTCAGGATGGCTATTACATAATTGATAAAAATAATAAATATTGGCAAATATGTGGAGAAAAGGGAACCCTTGTATACTGTTGGTGGGAATGTATGAAAAACAGCATGGCTATTCCTCAAAATACTAAAAATATGACTACCATATGATCCAGCAATCCCACATCTGGGCATATATTTAAAGGAACTAAAATCTGTATCCAAAGAAATATTTGTACTCCCATATTCACTGCAGCGATATTCACAATAGCCAGATGTGGAAACAACCTAAATGTCCACTGACAGAGGAAGGGAAAAACAAAATGTGGTAAACATATACAATGGAGCATTACTCGGCCTTTAAAAAGAAGGAAATCCTGCCATTTGCAACAACATGGATGGATCTAGAGGGCATCACATGAAGTGAAACAAGCCAAAAAGGATGATAAATCTTGTATGATTTCTTTATATGTGAGATCCAAAATACTTAAATTCACAGAAAGAGAAGGTGTAATGATAGTGCCAGGAGCTGAGGAAAGGGGGAAATTGGGAGGTAATGGATAAAGGGTACAAAGTTTCAGTTATGTAGGATAAATTAGTCCTGAAAACCTACCATACGGCATAGTAGCATTAGATACTATAACTAACAATACTGTATTGTCTAGTTAAAGTCTGTTAAGAGAGTAGATCTTATGTTAAGTGTTCTTACCACACACACAAAAAAAGAAAAACACAATAATAATTAAAAAAGAGAGTAAGAGAAAATTTAGGGAGGTGACAGCTATGTTTATGGCCTTTATAGTGATAATGGTTTCATGGTTGTATATATTCTTCGAACTCATCAAGATGTATAAAAAATATATATATCTCTCATTTTATATGTCAATCATACTTCAATATACTAAAATTAATTAATTAAAATGTGGGAGGAAAGTATATGACTTCAAATGATACAAAAAAACCAACTGACATAAATTAACACCAATTCATAACTTTAAAAAAAATAATGTTATGAAACAGAAATAGACAAGAACCGCCTAATTCTGATAAAGAGTATCTATTATAGATGTGCAGCAAACATCATACATGATGGTGAATTATTGACAACTTTTCTTCTGAGTTGGAAGAGATGTGGATGCCCACTATCACCACTTCTATTAATATTATACTAGATGTCCTAACCAGTGTAATGATGCAAGAAAAAGAAAAAAACAAGCATAAGGATCGGAAGGAAAAAAAAAAAGAAAATTCTCAACATTTCCAGACAACAGGATCTGAACACAAAAGAAAGTTAAATTGACTAACTACTAGATTAAGTGAATTTACCAAGATTGATAAATACAAGATCCATACAAAGAGTCAATCTTGTTTCCATATATCAGCAACAAAAAAAATAAAATTTGAAAATGCCATTTACAATAGCATTGATTAATATTAAAGACCTAACACTAAATCTAACAAAATATGAATGAGAACTTTAAACTGAAAACTATATAGAACATTATTAAGAAAAAATTTTAAACACCAAAGTAAATGAAAAAATACCATATACATGGATTAGAAGATTCAGTACAGTAAAGGTGACAATTATCCCCAAAGTGATCCACTAAAAATCCTAGTAACTCTAGAGGGATTTTTAAAGAAATTGGTTAAACTGATCCTAACATTTATATGGAAATACAAAGAGCCAAGAAGATGAAGAACAAATCTAGATGGTTTGCACTAACAGATAGCATGATATTACAAAGTTATAATAATTATAACAGCAAGACACCAACAGAAAGGTAAACAGGCACCACTGAAACAGATTAGAAAGTTCAGAAACAGATACATAATTTTAAATAAGGAAATGCAATAGGGCATGTGATTGAAAAAGATGATCTTGAATGAATAGTACTGGGGCCAGTGGATGCCTATACAGTATAAAAAGAATCTCGGTTTCTACCTAACCCATACACCAAAAGGATGTCCAGATGTACTGTAGATCTAAACGTTAAAAAGTAAAGCAACAAAGCTTAGAGGAAAAAACAAAACTGGCAAATACCTTCATGGCCTTAGGTAACAATTACTTGAATAATATACAAAAAGGTACCAACCATAAAATAAAAAGGTATATACACCAGATTACATTAAAATTATGACCATCTGTTCATTAAAAGGCTCCATTAAGACAGTGAAAAGGCAATCCAAAAAGTAAAGGATCTGCAACACATTGGTCAAATGGAAGGCTCACCCAGAAAATACAAAGAAATCCTACAAATTGACGATGATAGCAAATAACCCGTAGAGAAATGGGCAAAAGCTTTGAATGGGAACTTGACAAAAGAAAGCATACAAGTGGCCAGTAAACATTTGAAAAGATGCTTAACTTCAGTTTTAATCAGGAAAATTCAAATTAAAACTATAAAGTACACCATTACATAGCCACCAAAATGGTTAAAATGAGTAACACCAAGTGCTAGATAGGAGGTGAAACAATTAGAACTCTCATTAACTACCACAGTGCAGTGGTCATGTCAATTAGAACAACCACTTCAGAAAACCATTTGGAAGTAACTGTTACAACTGAACATATACATACCCTATGACCTAACAATTCTACTCCTAGCTGTTAACTCAACAAATGTATTCACCAAAAGACATATATAATAATGTCCACAGCAGCATCATTCTTAATATTCCAAACTGGAAATAATCAAAACATCCATTTATAGTAGAATGAATAAGTAATGTGTGGTGTATTCATACAATAAAATACTACAGAAAAAAATTTTAAACTACTGCTATATAGAATAGTGCAGCTGAATCTTACAGACAATATGCTGAAAAAAAGAAGCCAAACATGAAAGAATACACATTTGCTCAGTGCAGTGGCTCATGTCTATCATCAAAGCACTTCAGGAGGCCGAGGTGGGAGGATCACTTAAGGCCAGATCACGACCAGCCCGAGCAACATAGTGAGAACCCGTCTCCCCTAAAATAGTGAATAAATTAGCTAGCTCTGGTGGCATGCACCTAGCTACTTGGGAGGCTGAGGCAAGAGAATCACTTGAGCTCAGGGGATTGAGGCTGCAGTGAGTTGTGACTGCACCACTATACTTCAACCTGGGTGACAGAATGAGACCCTGTTTCAAAAAAAAGAAAAAAAAAAAAGAATACTCACTGATTTGACTGATATAAGTTCAAGAATATGCAAATCCAACTGAAGGAGAGTAATCACCTGTTGTGGGAGGGGCTTTGGGAGCAGTCACTGGAAGGGGCAAGAAGGGAGAAGGTTTCTAGGGTCCTAGTAATATAATGTTTCTTGATCTGAATGCTGGTTTTCCAGATGTTTTCACTTAGTAAAAAAAAAAAAAAAAAAATCTATTACACCGTATTCTTATGTTATACATACATTTGTATATGTCATAGTTTAATAAAAAGCTTACTTAAGTTTGAGTCCACAAATGGCATTGAGAAAACTGGATATTCACATGCAAAATAATGGAGCTGGTTCTTTACCTTACACCATATACAAAAATTAGTTTAAGATGAATAAAAGACCTAAACATAATAGCTGAAACTATAAAACCCCTAGAAGAAAACATAAGTGAAAACCCTCACGGCATTGGATTTGGCAATGACGATGTTGCCAAAAACACAAGCAACAAAAGAATAAGTAAATAAATTGGACTCCATTAAAACTGAAAACGTTTGTGCATAAGAGGACAATATCAAGACAGTGGAAGGCAATCCATTGAATGGGAGAAAACATTTGCAAATCATGTATCTCATAAGGGATTAATAACTAGAATATATAAAGAACTCATAATCTGAACAACAAAATACAAATGACTCAGTTGAAAAATGGGCAAAGAACTTGAACAGACATTTCTCCAGAGAAGATATACTAATAGCCAATAATCATATGAAAAGATACAAATCAAAACCACAATGAGATATCACTTTGCACATAGGATGGCTAATATAAAAAAGAAAAAAAAAAACCAGAAAACAGAAAGTGTTGATAAAGACGTGGAGAAGTGGATACCCCGTGTGTTGCAAGTGGGAATGTAAAATAGTGCAGCCACTATAGAAAACAGTATGGCGGTTCCCAAAATAATAAAGCATAGAGTTACCGCATGATATAGCAATTTCACTTTCAGGTGTCAACTGAAAAGAAGTGAAAGCAGGGACCCAAACAGAAATTAGTGCACCAATGTAAATGGCAACATTATTCACAATAGCCAAAAAGTAGAAACAACCTACATGTCCATTATGGATGAATGGATAAAGAAAATGTAGTATAAACATACAATGGAATATTATTCAGCCTTAAAAAATGAAATTCTAGGCCAGGTGCGGTGGTTCATGCCTGAAATCCCAGCACTTTAGGAGGCTAACGCAAACAGATCACCTGAGGTCAGGAGTTCAAGACCAGCCTAGCCAACATGGTGAAACACCATCTCTCCTAAAAATATTTTTAAAAATTAGCCAAGCGTGGTGGCACGCACCTGTAATCCCAGCTACTCAGGAGGCTGAGGCAGGAGAATCATTTGAACAAGGGAGGCGGAGATTGCAGTGAGCCAAAATCATGCCACTGCACTCCAGCCTGGGAGATGCAGAGAGACTCCGTCTCAAAAAAAGCACATACTACAACACGAATGAACCTTGAAAACATTATGCTAAGGAAAATAAGCCAGATACTAAAGAACAAATACTGTATTATTCCACTTATATAAGGTACCTAGAATTGTCAAATTCATGAAGACGGAAAGTAGAATGGTGGTTACCAGGGTCTGGGGGAGGAGGCAATGGGGAATGATTGTTTACTGAATACAGAATTGTAGTTTGGGATGATGAAAAAGTTCTGGAGGTGGATGGTAGTGGTGGCTGCACAACAATGTGAATGTGCTTAATGCCACTGAATGATACATTGAAAATGGTTAAGTAAAGTTTGTATTATGTATATTATACCACGATTTTTAAATGTTGATTTTTTTTTTTTTTTGAGTCTTGCTCTGTCACCCAGGCTGGAGTACAGTGGCATGATCTCAGCTCACTGCAAGCTCCGTCTCCTGGGTTCAAGCCATTCTCCTGCCTCAGCCTCCCAAGTAGCTGGGACCACAGGGGCCCGCCACCATGCCCAGCTAATTTTTTGTATTTTTAGTAGAGACGGGGTTTCACCATGTTAGCCAGGATGGTCTCGATCTCCTGACCTCGTGATCCGCCCGCCTCGGCCTCCCAAAGTGCTGGGATTACAGGCATGAGCCACCGCGCCCGGTCTAAATGTTGATTTTTTTAAGAGACAGGGTCTCAATATGTTGCCCATGCTGGTCTCAAACTCCTGGCCTCAAGCAATCCTCCTGCCTCAGCCCCGCAAAGTGCTGGGCTGACAGGCATGAGCCGCCACTCAAGTCAAAAGTTGATTTCATTATAAAAAGTTTATTGTGCTTATATTATTTTCTGGGTATTGTACTAATTGCTGGTACTATAAGTGAATTTCCTCCTGCCAAGAAGGAAAGACAGGTGGGTTTAAATTTTTTTGCTTCTCTCCCTTCTCACTCCTAGTAATTACTCAAAACGTGGTCACTCTCAGCATTCTCTGCCAAATCTTTTAAAATCTGGAGCACCTAGCCACCTAAAGGACACAACCAAAGATCCCAACACATCATGATCATTTCACCTCAAAGTAATTACCTCCTCTTCTGAAATCCAATCTCCTCATCTTTATGAGCTGAATCTTTTGGCTGAGTTTAGATCTATAAATTAATGCATTCACTTAGAACAGTCCATTCCACAGAAGGCTCTCAATAAATTTTAAATATTTATTATTAGTCATTCAAAATTTATTGAGAGCCTATTATGATAAAAGGAGATGGTAAATATTCTCATGGTAGCTAAGAAAACTTCCATATAACATGCTCTATCTTCCGATATAGAGGAAAAATAAGTGGTTGATGAGATAACTATGAACTTTATTGTGACTATTTGTCACTGCCAGCTACTTAACATCTAGATCATTAGGCCAGAAAATTTGCAACCACACTTTCCTGAAGGCAGGATACAGACAGTGACCTTGCTGCTGCCAGGAAAATGCAAAGGGATGCTATATCATGACCATACAATTTATCCATTTATTCATTGTCTTTCCTATGTGCTGAGAACCTTAAAAAAAAAAAGGAGATCTAATTGGTAGCCTCAAAAGTGGAAGAAACTGAAAAGAGACATTTTTCAGGAACTTTAAGCAGTCAGTAATATTTTCCTTCTATTTTTGTCCTAAATTGCTCTTCAAACCATTTGAAAGAATAAATATCATACATTTTATACAAATTCTTACTTTAAAAGACAAATACCTCCTGCAACCTTCTAGAATAAACTAAATGAACAAAATTATAGTTTTTCAATAAACTAAACTAAACATATGTAAATTATAACTTACCACAAATAAATGCAACCTAGTGCAGTGTTTCTTTAAAAGGGCACATTCTATTTCGTAAGCTTTCCGCATATTTTGTCTCTTTTAAATACATACTTGAAAAACTACGATGGAAAATATAATGGCTTTCTGCCATTGACACAGTCACAGTATGACACAAATCAACACAACTGACGGTTCATGAGAAAGCTCTAAAACCAAAACTTTCATGATGAAAGCAAAAAAAAAAAAAAAAAAAAAAACAAGCAAACAAAAAAAAAATACTTATTTGCCACTAATCACTTATATATTATTCTACTCACCATTTTCAATAAGCATCCTTACTACAGCAGTTTGAATTTATGCATAAGGCAAGAATTCTGTGGATACTAGTTAAGCAGATGTAATTAAATTAAAACATAAGTGATATGTTTTTAAAATGAATTCTGTCAGGAACACACTAAGCAAGTTTCTTAAAATGTTTGTATTATCCTTGTTTGGAGATTATATGATCTTATATTTGGAAAAACCTAAAGACTCCACAAAAAAAAAAATATTAGAAATGATAAATTGAGTAAAGTTGCAGGATACTAAATCAACATACAAAAACCAGTAGCATTTCTATATGCCAACAGTGAACAATCTGAAAGAGAATTTTTTAAAAATCCCCTTTACAATAGCTAGAAATAAAATTAAATACCTAGGAATGAACCAAAGAAGTGAAAGATCTCTGTAATGAAAACTACAAAACACTGATGAAAGAAATTGAAGAGGATACCAAAAAATGGAAAGATATTCCATTTTTTACTGGAAAAAATCAATATTGTTAAAATGTCCATACTACCCAAAGTAATCTACAGATTCAATGCAATCTCTTTCAAAAACGCCACTGACATTGTTGGAAAAAATGAATCGGAAATAGAAAAAAAGAATCCTAAAATTTATATGGAAGCACAAAAGACCCAGAATAGACAAAGACATCCTAAACAAAAAGAACAAACCTGAAGGAATCATATTACCTGACTGCAAATTTTACTACAGAACTACAGTACCAAAATAGCAAGGCACTGGCATTGAAAAAGACACATAGACCAGTGGAGTGGAATAGAGAACCCAGAAACAAATCCACATACCTACAGTGAACTTGTTGTCAACAAAGGTCCCAAGAACACACACTGGGGAAAAGACAGTCTCTTCAATAAATGGAGCTGGAAAAAGTGGATATCCATATGCAGAAGAATGAAACTAGACCCCTATCTATCACCATATACAAAAGGCAAATGAAAATAAAGACTTAAATCTAAGACCTAAAGCTATGAAACTACTATGAGAAAACATCAGCAAAGCTCTCTAGGACATTGGTCTGGGCAAAAATGTGTTGACTAATATCCCACAAGCACAGGCAACCAAAGCAAAATGGACAAATGGGATCACATCAAGTTAAAAAGCTTCTACACAGCAAAGGAAACAAACAACAAAGTGAAGAGACAACCCACAGAATGGGAGAGAATATTTGCAAACTTCCCAGCTGACAAGGAACTAATAACCAGAATAAATAAGGAGCTCAAACAACTCAATAGGAAAAAAATCTAATAACACAATTTAAAAATGCATAAAAGATTTAAACACATATTTCTCAAAAGAAGACATACAAATGGCAAATGGACATATGAAAAGGAAGTCAACATCACTGATCATCAGAGAAATGTAAATCAAAACTAGAATGACATATCATCTCACCCCAGTTAAAATGGTTTTTATCCAAAAGACAAGCAATAACAAACACTGGTGAGGATGTGGAGAAAAGGGAGCCCTCGTACACTGTTGGCGGAATGTAAATTAGTACAACCACTATGGAGAACAGTTTGGAGGTCCCACAGACACAAAAAAATTAAAAATAGAGTTACCATATAATCCAGCAATCCTCCTGCTGGGTATATACCCAAAAGAAAAGAAATGAGCATGTCAAAGGGATTTTTGCACTCCCATGTTTGTTGCAGTGCTGTTCCCAGTAGCCAAAATTTGGGAGCAACCTAAGTGTCCATCAGCAGATGAATAGATAAAGAAAATGTGGTACTAATACACAGTGGAATACTATTCAGCCATAATAAAAATGAGATCCTGTCATTTCCAACAACATGGATGGAACTGGAAGTCACTAGGCTTTTTTATGTTTTTTCAATAACCAGTATGGACTGTTTGTAATGCAAAGGATAAATGCTTGAGAGCACAGATACCCCTTTTCACATGATGTGATTATTATGCATTGCACACCTGTATCAAACATCTCATGCATCCCATAAATATATACATCGACTATGAACCGATAAAAATTAAAATAAGAAAATTTTTAAGATTTCTAATAAATTAACTCTTTATTCACCTGTAATGTTTTCAATAATATTATGATAAGGTAAGCATATATGTTGAGTTTTTTTTTTCCTTCAGAAAATAAAAACCTGGAAGTCAAACTGAAAGTCAAATAACTGGATAACAGTAGTAACCTTCATCCATTTTGTCTACAAAGCACTTCAGAACTTGAGCAAAATAGATGACTTGTCAAGATGCTTATCAACGTGAAAAATCTAACAGCCAGAAACAACTATCTGAATATAAAGGCCTGGAAAATGGAATTGTTCTAAAGAATCATCATTTGATTACATTTAAAGACATACGGCTAGCTTCAATAAGTTCACCTCAATGACTTAAAATCTATCAACTGTATGTAAGTCAACCTCCTGCAATATTAAAAACCCACTAAGTTACATAATTTATGAGTAAACAATGTGCTAAAGATAAACTTTAGCACCCTCATTTTATCCTCATTTGAATTACTTTTCTCATTCAAATTAAAAAAAAAAAAAAAGTAGTGAGCTCTTAAGCTAGTACTATGTGCACGATAAGTGATTCACCAGCGTGTGCGTGATTCATCGCCAGCAGGGTTGGTCACCTCCGTTTCTATGAGACCACAATCAAAGGCTACCGCCGCAGCAGGCTTGAGACCTCTAAAGCTCCTCCACTGCTCGATCACAGCCCTCAAAAAAGAGGCCTGAACTTCAGACAGCGATGATGCTGTCAGCTCTCTTTCTAGTGACTAACACAAGTCCTGTGAGTCACCTGGGCTTTCTGTGTCTGTACCTTTTAAAATCCAAAATAATTCTGTAGTATCCTCTGTGTTTGCACAGAGTCAGCATCCCAGCACCTGGTGCAAGATGGCATTTCCACTCCAAAGAATGCCTTGGAGAGAGAGAGGACACCACTCCCACTCATGGAGAACCACAGGTCAAACCTCAAAGAGGAGATGGCAATCAACGTTAACAGAGTCCAGCATTCTGCCAAACTGTATTTGTCCCACAACTTAAACATCATGTGCTCATCCTCCTCATAGATGGATTTTTTTTTTCCTGATTGCCTGGATCAACATAAACACACAGTCATTTGTCATTTAACAACAGGATTTGTTCTAAGAAATGCGTTATTAGCATAAACACCATAATGCAATTACACAAACCTACTGGGTAGAACCTACTACACTCAGGCTATGTGGAATGGCCTATGGCTCCTAGTCTACAAACCCGCACCGAATACTGCAGGCAATTGTAACGCAATGGTAAGTATTTCTCTAAACATAGAAAAGATACAACAAAAAATCGGTATAAAAGATAAAAAATGGAGGTCACTTACCATGAATGGAGCTTGCAGTACTGGGAGCTGCTCTGGGTGGATCAGTGAATGAATGGTGAGTGAATGGGAAGGCTGGGACATTGCCATACACTACTGTAGACTTTATGAACACTGTGCACTTAAGCTATGCCAAATTTACTAAAAACAATTTTTCTTTCTTCAATGATAAGTTGGTCTTAGCTTACTATAACTTCTTACTTTATAAAGTATAAAGTAGGTTCGTTTATACCAGCACCACCACAAACACATGAGTAATGCCATGGGCTACAACACTGCCACAGATGCCCACTGTCACTGGGTGACAGGAATTTTTCGGCTCCATTATAATCTTATGGGATCAGTGTCATATATGCAGTCCGTCACTGATGAAAATGTCATTGTGCGCCACGTGACTTTATCTGACTTTTGCTATATCTCATCCAAAGCATTGATATCTTATCAAGTTAGCTCCCACCTGAAATCTTGTTTCAGTCTGCTTAAGTCTATCCCCAAAAAATGTAATTAAGAAACTCCATTTATCTTGAAAAGAAATGGTGACAACAGGCTGGAGTCTTTGAGACTACTATATATTTTCTTGTTTACTTTCTCATCAAATCTTGAGACATTCTGTGAAATTCCTAAGTCTTTATTGGGTGGAACTTCAGAAGAAAAAAATTAGTAATATGTAAAAGCACCAAACAAAAAAATCCTGAACAGTGAAATAACTAGCACCTTCTTTTCATTCTGCAGCTCATTTAATTTTGGTACCTTTTCTTTTTTTTTTTTTTTTTTTTTTTTTGAGACGGAGTCTCACTCCGTTGCCCAGGTTGGAGTGCAGTGGCCAGATCTCGGCTCACTGCAAGCTCTGCCTCCCGGGTTTACGCCATTCTCCTGCCTCAGCCTCCCGAGTAGCTGGGACTACAGGCGCCCGCCACCTCGCCTGGCTAGTTTTTTGTATTTTTTAGTAGAGACGGGGTTTCACCGTGCTAGCCAGGATGGTCTCGATCTCCTGACCTTGTGATCTGCCCATCTAGGCCTCCCAAAGTGCTGGGATTACAGGCTTGAGCCACCGTGCCCGGCCAATTTTGGTACCTTTTCTATAAAACCAGCCACCCCCATCATCCCCTACCAATGATCTATTCTAATTCTATGTAGTAAATGTGTGAGAGAAAAAGAGATTCCTCTTGTTCTTAAAAGGAATGCAGGAGTCCTCCAAATGCTGACTGCCAGGTTTTAAATCACTGTCTTCAAGATACTACATATACATAAGCAACTGTGAAAATCCCCCTCCATGACTGGGGCCTAATTGTCACAATCAGGACTTTTGAAAAAAAATCATTAGAGAAAAGTCAAACCATATGCATATACAACAGAGAATGACAGGATTTTCTGGTCACTTCGTGGATAAGTCAGCTGGCTAAGCCTTGTGGATTATGTAAAAAGCATAAATTGTGATACAACTATCACAATGAAATTACTCGCGCATGCATCGTTAAAAGCTTTATCTCCAGGCTGACTGCATTTAGTGCTTCAAAGTTCAGAACATAATCTCATTATCTCACTGTTCTCTTTCAGTTCCTTGGGAAGACACAAAACCACAGCCACTAGAAAATGCCTTCAACCAAGCCTTGGCCAGATGAAGACAAAGCAGAGCAAACATCACGAAAAGCACACGTCCGTCTCCTTCGCAGCCTCGCCTACCCTTCCCTCCATCAAGGTGCAGAAAACCAACTTACCATAAATTACGCAGCTTTAAACCAAGTGCTTCACTATTCTGGGAGTTAACGACCTCATTTGTAAAATCAGTGGCTTAGACTATCCTAGAAAATGACCTTTAAGACCTTTTCTGGGTCTAACTTACACTTTACTAAGAGTGCCGATTAAATAAACTTGTGTTTGATGACAAAGCTTTTTTGGAAGATGGACGCAAGTTAATCCAACCTTCTTATTTTACAGAAAGAAAAACTGAAGGCCAAAGAAATGAGACAAGGTCATGCAGCTAGCTGACCACATGCTCAGGGATACAGCCCTGGGCTGAGCCCACACTCCAGGGCTTCCTGCACCTTGGCCCACTACCTAGTCAAGAGTCCCCTCCAAAAAAGGTATCAACTGATCGATGTCGCTCCACTTCAAGGCAGATCCCTCCAAAACCCTGCAGTTTTAGAACAGAGCATTAAAGGAAGTCACCCAAAAAGAAAGAAAGCTGCAGCAAAAGTCTAAGGCTTATGGATAAGAAAGTGACACCTGGTCATGCCAGCTACTCCAGTTCCCCAGCCCACCTTCCCGTGCTCCTCAAACCAAATCCAAGACCTCCTAGGATCTAACCGGCACAAGCTTCAGAAAGTCTGTGTCATCTAAGTTTACAACGTCTACCCTCAGGAAACTTGGCTCTTCAAACACACAGGAGACTGGCCCTTTTGCACATGGAAAGCAGTGAGAGGCCAGTTCCCTGAAGCGAGGTAACCAATGGGGAGAGGAATGAGCAGAAGCACCTGCCTGAGGGCTCCACGGGAGAGCCCTGTGCAGATGGGGACCAAGTGGAGAACTTGCCATGTCTATTTCTGCATTGTTCCATATTCCAGTGGAAAGCCCAGGTATGATTTCAGTTTATGAAAATGTCTTGCAAAGAATCACATTTTGGGTCTTTTCATGCCGTATTTACTGATTAAAATCTAGTGTTTTCATTCCGTGCCAGTTACTTTCATAGTCCAGACCTGCAACACAAGCTTAATCAGCCATTTAAAACATTCTGAAATTATTTAAAGGTATAAAATTTAGCAACTTACTTAATTCTCAGGCCAACATTTAATAATACATCATAACCTCAAACACAGCTGGGCACGGTCGCTCACGCCTGTAATCCCAGCACTTCGGGAGGCCAAAGTGGACAGATCAACTGAGGTCAGGAGTTCCAGACCAGCCTGGGCAACATGGTGAAACCCTGTCTCTACTAGCCAGGCATGGTGGCACATGCCTGTAATCCCAGCTATTTGGGAGGCTGAGGCGGGAGAATGGCTTGAACCTGGGAGGCAGAGGTTGCAGTGAGCCGAGATCATGCCACTGCACTCCAGTCTGGGCAACACAGTGAGACTCCAGCTTAAAAGAAAAAAGAGAAATCATGACTTCAAACAATTACTTAGTATAATCCTGAGAAAATGGCTAAAATAAATTTTCTCTAAACATCTTTTTTCACTTGAGCATAGATAACTCTTAGAAGAGGGTGAAGCTATGACATATCTAAAAAAATAAATCTAAAGCATTCTAAATAAGTTGTTTGTTCTAGGGATTTCTGGGGGAAATTTCAAACCAAATCTATTTTAAACTCTCAAAAATTCCCAGAGATTTGGACAGACTGAGATTTCAGCACTCTGTTGAAGTACGAGGTGACCAAAGCAGATCCTTATGCAAAGGAGACCTGTGAGTGCGTTACAGACTTATGTTTTCAATGAAAGAGACTGAACGTTCTCTGCATCTCACTCTTCATATTCCTCCTAGTGTGGGGGGCAAGCAGAAGGCAGCGGACACAATGGATTAAAGGGGTGTATGACTCAGAAACTCATGGTCTTCCCTTTTGTCCTCTCTTCATGCTTTCATAATTACTTAAGTGTGCGCTAATAATTCAGAAGTACCACATGACATACTGACAACAAGCTGGCAGGTAAAATGTCATTCTCTGTTTCATGAATACAGTACTTATAGAGAAACAGAACTCTATAAGGAGAATGTTAAAGCCAGCTGAGGCCAGGAGCAGTGGCTCATGTCTATAATCCCAACACTTTCAGAGGCCAAGGTGGGAGGATAGTTTGAGGTCAGGAGTTCAAGACCAGCCTGGGCAACATAGTGAGACCCCCATCACTATAAAAAATACAAAATTTAGCAGGGTGTGGAGGTGTGCACTGTAGTCCCAGCTACTCAGGAGACTGAAGCAGGGGGATCCCTTAAGCCCAGGAGTTCTAGGCTGCAGTGACCTATGAATGTGTCACTGCACTCCTCCAGCCTAGGTGAAAGAGTAAGACCCTGTCTCAAAAAAAAAAAAAATTTAAATAAAGCCAGATGAGACAGGAAATTAAATCAGTCACTCTTCTATCCTCTATTCTAGAGGTTTTCACTTTTCTAGGATCTTATATATCAAACATCCAAAAACTTTACAAAAGCTAATTAACTCGAAAAGCAGATTTATCACTTTAATGTTACACGGAGATAAACTGAGAGATCAAAGGTTGAGCAGGAAGAATGAAGAGAATGACATTAGACCGTGAGATGGTGATTAAATCATAATCCCTAATGAGCACGTGTCTGGGGTTAAACTGCTTTCCCATACATTATACAATTTGATGCTCTCAAGAATGATACTGGGGCAGAGTGCAGTGCTAGCTCGTGCCTGTAAACCCAACACTTTGAGAGGACAAGGCAAGAGAATTGCTTAAGGTCAGGAGTTCAAGACCAGCTTGAGTAACATACCAAGACCTCATCTCTACAAAAAAGAAATTTAAATTTAAATTTAAAAACCTAGCTGGGCATGGTAGCATACTTTTGTAGTGTTAGCTACCTGGGAGGCTGAGGAGGTAGGACTGCTTGAGCCAAGGAGTCTAGTCCAAGGCTGCAGTGAGCTGTGATTGTGCCACTGCCTTCAAGCCTAGGCAACAGAGTAAGACTCTGTTTAAAAAAAAAAAAAAAAGATACTAGGTGGGCAAAGTAAGTAATAATGATGATTATAACAACACCAGTAATTAGTAATCACAGAAACAGCAGCAGCAGCAATAGTAACAGCCCTTATTGATATTTTAACTGTGGCCTACAATGGGTGAAGCATGTGACACCCAGCAGGACACTGACAGTCACAGCCCCATTAAGAGAAATGCTCAGGACCTTGGTAGCTCAAAACAGCAGAGCCAAGACTCAAACACAGATCTTCTCACACTAAATTCAGTTCTCTTTCCAGTATAAATAGTAATGACAGTCTACCAGGCTCTCTTGCCAACATCTCTTTCTCAGGAACTGCTGCATCTCCCCACCGCCGCCTGCCCCCACTGTGCAAATTTTTGCATGAGAAATTGCCCTGTACGCACATGATCATAGCCCTGGCAACAGCCCACAGATCCAGGGGTGGCCTCCAGACTCAAGCTGGACAAATCAGATTCCGTACAAGGAATCTGTAGTAGGAGCTAAGGTCGATCAGATTAACCCTTCTCTGGGAGGTTAGATTGTAACACACAGGCTGGAAATCGTTGGCAGAACCTATTTTCCTCATGTGGAAATGGAGGAAACCAGACTGCAGTGGGAAAGGAGAATGAAGGTGATCTTTAAAGAGACAGTCCTTGACAGTGTGCCAATGCCAGGTTCTGCTTCTTCAGCTGGCTGCAGTCCTATGCAGGGGTTCCACAGATGACCTCCAAAGGTTTCCATGTACGTCGTCTCTTTCCTTAGGCTTTCTCTAGTGGGCCTCTGCTCTGAGCAACTGAGGAGCCTAAGTAGTAGAAATAAATTGTGGCTGGGCGTGGTTGCAATCCCAGCACTTTGGGAGGCAGAGGCAGGAGGACCGCTTGACTCCAAGAGTTTGAGACCAGCCTGAAAAACATAGTGAGACCCCCATCCCTACTAAAAATTAGGCAGGCATGGTGGTAGACACCTATAGTCCCAGCTACTTGAGAGGCTGAGGTGGGTGGATCCCTTGAGCCCAAGAGTTCAAACCTGCAGTGAGCCGTGATCACACCACTGTACTCCACCCTCGGTGACAGGGCAAGACACTATCAAAAAAAAGAAGAATAGAAAAGAGGAGAGGGGAGGGGAGGGGAGGAAAAAAAAGGAAGGAAGGAAGGAAGGAAGGAAGGAAGGAAGGAAGGAAGGAAGGAAGGAAGGAAGGAAGGAAGGAGAAAGGAAGGGAGGGGAGGGGAGGGAAGGAAAGGAAAGGAAAAAAAGGAAAGGGAAAGAAGAGAAAAAGAAAAGAAAAGAAAGAAGGAAAGAAAGAAAGAGAAAGAAAGAAACTTGTTTCAAGAAAGAAAAGGAGAAAGAAAGAGGAGGAGGAAAGAAGAAAAGAAAAGAAGAGAAGAGAACAAAAGAAAAGAAAAGTAAAAGAAAGGAAAAGGCATGAAGAGACCAGCACTAGAAGAGCTCACATACACCATCTCTATAGTTTTGTCTGCTCGGTAGCCCAGTAGCCCTCTCTCCTTCTGCTAACAGCGCCTCTCTCTGCTGGAAAACTGTTCCTTCCCCAGCCACTTGGGTCTAGTGGAGGATGGCTACCTTCATTTATGTAATCTGCAATTCTATGACATCCCTGTGAAGTCTCATTATAACTATTTTTTAAATAAGGCTCAGAGAAATTATACACAAATCACAATACCAAGAAATGATACTGCCAGTAGCTGCACCCAAGTATCTCTGACTTTAAAATGTGCACTTTTTCCAATATAACCCTTTCCCTCCCTGGTAACTTACAACATCTTAGTAACAACTCATGAACCAATATTTACTGAGCACTTTCTGTACAAGGTATTGGAAAACAGTGGGAAAAGAAAGCAATATAATATATGGGAAAAAACAAATGCAAGTTTTTATTAGAAATGTTAAATCCCAAATCCCAGGCTGTACTGGCTTTTTCGGGGAGAAAGGTGGAGAAGGAAGTGTGTGCACATGTGCACTGCCTTTCAGTCGCCACACACTGATGCCCGCGTACAGCACTCATCTACTGTGAACCACAGAGGAAAAGTCTCCATTCTAAAACACTTTTCCCATAGCTCCTGTGAAAATGAAGAGGCTGTTTTCTATGAAATCTGACGGAAATAATAGTCTAGAACAAATATCAGGGATGAAATTAAATGCTAGACACAGATATTCTTCTATTCCTAGTGGAAAAAAAAATGAAAGAAAAATCGCCAAAAACCGGTCAAGTCTCCGTTTCCTCAGTTCGTAAATTGTGGCAGTAAGTGGATTTCATACTTGGTTTAACTTTGGAAGCGTTTCTTCTAACAAACCCCTTCATGGAAAACCCAGGTATGAAACGTCCAGGAGCAGTCCCTGATGGCTCAGTACACGTCTACACCCGACACCCAGGCCCCACGGGTGCCCCAGTGCCCCTCCAGGAATCTCCGTGTCTTCTCAACCACTTCCCACCACCTCCAAACTGCAATGTTATGAGAGTTGACAGGGAAAGCCCACCCAAGTACATGTATTAAAAAGCAAACTGAAAGCACAATGTCAGAAGTTACAAAGATAAAGAAAATGGTGGCCACTAAGCTACTTTTGGAAACCCAGATGTAACAAAAATACTAACAGCTAACTTGCTGAGTGCTTACTCCTTGCCAAACTTTCAAATACTTCATGTGAGTTAACCCCTTAAGCCTCATAGTGATTCCAGGAGAAACAACTCTTCTATTCCCATATTAGAGAGGAACGAATTGAAGTTTACAGAGATTAAGAAACTTGCCCCAACTTATGAAGCCACTCAGTGAAGGAGCCCAGTTTTGAACCCAGGCAGTCTCCATCTGGAGCTCCCATGCCCACTTAACTGCTATGCTGTTCTGAATCATACTGTAAAAACAACCACTGAGCTTCAAAGGTATTACAAGCTTAATTCACATAACTTACTAACAGCAGCAAGCCTTACTCCAAGTTCAGATGACTTCTCATGATTACTATTACTCCCTCGACATCTAACATTTGGGGGTGGGGGGGGAAGAGGGTATCACTAAAACTCTACCCGTTGTCTTAAAAATGATTCTCAAACTGTCGTCCAAGGGCCCCTGAGGGTCTCCATCATATTTTCAAGGGGTCCTCGACATCCTCTCTTGTCGACCCTTGTATCTATGCATGCCTGGATTTTCTTCTTTTTTTTTTTTTTTTTTTTTTTGAGACGGAGTCTTGCGCTGTCGCCCAGGCTGGAGTGCAGTGGCACGATCTCGGCTCACTGCAAGCTCCGCCTCCCGGGTTCACGCCATTCTCCTGCCTCAGCCTCCTGAGTAGCTGGGACTACAGGCGCCCACCACCGCGCCCGGCTAATTTTTTGTATTTTTAGTAGAGACGGGGTTTCACTGTGGTCTCGATCTCCTGACCTTGTGATCCGCCCGCCTCGGCCTCCCAAAGTGCTGGGATTACAGGCGTGAGCCACCGCGCCCGGCCCTGGATTTTCTTCTTATACTTCAACCAACACAACACATTGCAACAGACTGCAATGCAGAAATACATATAAGAATTTGGCTGTCTTCTATTAAGCCAGACATTAAAGACATTTGCAAAAATGTGAAACAATGCCACTCTTGTCACTAAATATTTTTGTTTCAGAGAATATAATTATTTTCATTAAAATATTATTTATGTTAAGTAATGATTATATTGTTATTTTTTAATAAACTAATAAATATTCTTAATTTTTTCCATTGTAATTTCTAATGCCATAAATATTGTTATATAAGACACATATAATACTGAAAGTACTTTTGGGTCCTTAGTAGTTTTTAAAAGTATAACAGGATCCTGAGACCAAAAAGTTAAGAACTCCAGTCTTAAAAAATACAAATTAGTCCTTTATTTCTACAGAGAACAGAGTCCACAATTCAAACCTAAAAGCTTCATCGTTACTTCCTAAGTAAAAGAGTCACTGGTAACATTTCTTTTTACCAATTTTTTCATCATTAAATAAACTGCTAAACTTTAAAACTGATGAAATTAGATGTCATCATAATTTACACATAACACAAATTTACCCATAAGTGTAATCAAAAGGATATATTTTGTGGCATGTTTAGAATTCATTAGGATAAATTATAACACTCTAAATTTGTATCTATCATATATACTTTCTACACAATGCCTAATATTTTCATAACTGTAATCTCAGATGTCAGTAAAGTCTTTACCATCTAGGCAATTTAGATTATATTTGTAAACAAAATTTAAGGCATATTTCAAAAGCAGCTACAAAAAAAATAGACACTATTAACTTCCACACCCATAAAAAAAGACTAGTAACCAAGAGTGAGGACAAGTGTTTATTTTTTAAAATATATGTTATAGCAAAAAAAATCAAAAGTCTAAGTTTTCAAATTAAATAAAATGTTTATTCATGCTGTTGTTACTAGATATATTTCTGTATCTTTATAAACTTAGGCTTGAATATTCATGCATATAATCAATGCAATCAAAATTATCACTAAAAATATTTATTAAATACTGAGATTATCATATCATGATATCAAGCACCTACGAATATGTTTTATGGAATAAACATGCTTCCCTTCACACAAAAAACTTTAGAAAAGTTACACAATGTATAAACATTATGTTTTACACAGGCAAAAAAAGAGAGTAAGAGAAACAGAGAGGAAAAGATAATAAAATCACTGTTCAATGGAATGTCTAAGGAGCTGTTATTTTCCTCCCAGCTTTGTGACATAAAGACATACGCTATGAACTCAAGAAGAAATAAAAGTAGGTTAACCATAATTGCACATGATAATGCTGTTAACTTATTCTATCTGCTCAAAAGAAATAAATGGAAGATTTATTCTATTGGCCCTGTCCTATTTGAAAACAGACATTTTAGCCATCTAAAGAAGAAAATGGCTCAGGTTTCTCATAGGAAGATAAGGCAGCAACAATAGTGTGGTTTAAATTGTCAGATCCCACATTCCAGATAAGGAAAAAAATACCCACAGAGCAAGAAGAACTTGTAAAGTCAAGGAAAGAACAAAATCCAGGCTACTATCTCTGATACAAATTGGCTCCACAGTCCCTTCTATCTTCTGCAAAAACACCAGCTTTTGAAAAGTTACTTGAAACACTGTATTGTTTGCAAGCTAAATGATTTTCAAATTATCACTAGTTCTTCAAGGGACATTACAATCTGCACTAAGTCACTCTTTTTAAATAATTTCCTAAGCTGAATTCACTTAAGCAATATTACTCTCATATTAAATAAAGAGGACAGACACTGTCAACGTATGCACAAGTTGTGAAAAAAAATCACCCAACCTTAGCCAAATGCACCTCACAAGGGCACAGCAAACAGGGTGGACTTTGTTAGGAGTGCAGATGGGAAGGTGGCCGTAGCATACTTCTGGAACCTCAATTATATACATGCCTGGGCTAGATTAAGGAAAGAAACCTACAAACCTTTTATTTAATTCTATAGTCCTTTCCTTCTCTAAATGCATAAACTTAAAAATTATGTCTAAAACTTGTAAACTTAATAACTAAATGTAATAATTTCTCCATATAGAACAGACAAGTAATTTCATATGCATTCCCTGACATAGTATTAACTTGAAAATGCCTGTCCACAGATGGTCAGCACATTCTTCTTTAAACAACGTTGCAACATGCTGAGCTCCTAGAACGGTGGCCATACAGAAAATACAGACAAACACTCATGTCAGAGAACAAACTGTGGCTACTATGTCTAGAGAAAGATAGCATAATAGCATCAGTGTCTATTTTAAGGCCATCCTCCAACATCTGAAAGTGTTCACAGTATCACTGAATTCTTAAGATAGAAAAGTTTGTGTTTTTAAATAATGATATTATCTAGGAGTTGTTCTTTCCAAATGAAGGCAAGAAGTGCATAATACAGGGACTAGAGAAGGTCTATGAATATATCTATACAAGGAATTGATATTCATGAATTCTACATATCTCTATTAGTATTGTAAAGCAAAGCTCTGGATACAACTTTAAATAGGTGTCTAATTTCACACATTCCCAAAAAGACTATTCCCAGCCAGAATCTAGCTGAATGGACGATGTTGTGACAGGAAAACTCTGCTGAGTGCAGATGTTTGTTTAATGCCAAGGAGACTGGGATGCCATCAAAATGCCAGACTTTCTCTCATCATTTGCCTGCCTTTTTCTAAAAGATTCAAGGATGTATATGAGTGCTTTAAAAGGAAATTATTGAATGTACTGTATACCCACAGGAAGATCTCCTTTTACTCTAGCCAAAGAGACTATCTGTGGAGCAGATCTCTGCATTAGAAAGAGACGCAGCAGCAGTGCCTGGCAGTGACCTGACTCACCGAACCCAAACAGGGCACAAAACACAAGTCCCTAGCAGAGCCCACAGCAGGTGCCAGAAGGCAAGGCCAGGAGAGACGCTCGCCCAGCAGGAGCTAAGAGGATCCCAAGCCTGACTGCCTAACCCTGGAGCTAACCTTTCTGTCAGGTCCCTCTGATTGCATGCCATGCCCTCTTTTCTGAGTGGGCAGTAATCTTATTCCTCACATACACACCTAGAAAACCCTTCAGTCTGCAGTAAAACACAGAAGTGTGCTCTTTTCAAAACTTACCTAGAAACCATCACTGTGAAGGCCAAGAAGACAGCCTCACAGACACTCCTGTTACCATCGCCATTACCTCGCTTTAAAATAAACTCTTGCCGAAGGCCTAAGCTATTGGCCAGTGTGTCCTTCCTGGAAAATGAGTGGCCTCCCGTCGAGAACAGGCTTCCCACCAGTCTAGGAGGCCAATGGATTAACCACATCAGTGCTGCCTCCTCAGGGTGCTCTCCGCCCCGGCCCACAGAGAATGTCTTCACACAGAACCCCTCTCACCTGGCCTCGCCCACCAAATCAGAAACACGCGCTGCACCTGCTCTCAGAAGCTGGGGTCAGGGCAATCCCTGACAACCTCTTTTCACACTCCTTTGCCAGTAGCTGTCGCAGCTTGTGCATGTTGCTCAGAAGGCCCCAGAAGCCACCTGACCTAAAGACAGAGCACTCAGATAAAGTACTGTGAGGCCAAGGCTGCTCTCAGAATGCCGCCCATTTCCAGATTTCCCATGACCACTAGGAAGGCACATCGTAAACGGCACTAATGGTCACAGAGGATGGTGATTTGCCTCTTAACAGATGCCATGAGCTTTACTCACAAGATACGGATTCAGCATTACCTCTTTTAGCCCTCACTTCAACCCTGGGAAGGAGATATTAGAATCATTCCCATTTTATAAAGAAATGGAAGTTCTACAGGTTACAGTCACAAAGCTCGTGAAACAGGAATTCAAAACCAAGTCCTGGGAAGAACATGCTTGGAAGGAAGATGTGGCTGAACACACTTCAGCTTTGAGTTGCTGAGGGATACCAAGCCAGCATGATTTCCCTGGAGCTCACAAGAAGGCCACACGAAAGAGAGTCAACACACAAATGCATAAAAACCTCAGCACAGGCGAGGGAGGCACCATCTTCCCTTCATCCTCTACACTCTTTCCAGTCGCCAGCATCCACCATGACCTGCTCTGTGCTGCTCCTCCATGGCTCACAGTGACGCGGCAATCGGTGCTTACTTTTAACTGATGCCAACAGCATAAAAATATTTGGGGTGCAAGCAAAGGAGAGAAAACACCAGAAGATCTTTGTTGAGGCCGCAGCCCACATGCTCCCATTCCAGTCACTTCCCTAAAGAAGTAAAAGTGAACTTGACTACCCACTGGGTTACCTACTTTGCTAGGGACACTGGGTGATAAACAGTAGTCACAGCAGGTAGATAGCTGACCGTGTGCTTACTGTCTGCCAAGATGCCTGCTAAGCACTTTCCATGCACTAACTCGTGGAACTTCAAAACAGCCCTGAGGTATAGGTATTGTTATCCTCATTTTGCAGATGAGAAAATGGAGCCACAGAAAGTTTAAAAAACTTCCAAAAAGACCCAGAAAAGTAGTATGCCATGTAGTCCCTGACTTTAGGAGCCTACAACACAATTATGGGAACAAGATTCATTGACTGTAAGCAACTGGCAAACAGTGCTGTCTAATTATTAATCTTAATAAAGGTCAGTGCCTGGAGGCTGGGCATGGTGGTTCACACCTGTAATCCCAGCACTTTGGGAGGCCGAGGTGGGCAGATCACTTGAGGTGAGGAGTTTGAGACCAGCCTGGGCAACACGGTGAAACCCTGTCTCTACTAAAAATACAAAAATTTGCCAGGCATGGTGGCACATGCCTGTAGTCCCAGCTACTCAGGAGGCGGAAGTGGGAGAATCCCTTGATCTTGGGAGGCAGAGGCTGCAGTGAGCCAAGATCTCGCCACCGCACTTCAGCCTGGGTGAGAGAGAGAGACTCTGTCTCAAAAAAAAAAAAAAAAAAAAAAGTCAATGCCTGTTATGCACAAGCGCTACACTAGTCGAAAGAAGAGAAGGTGAGCAAGGGCTGCAGTCGACAGATGCTTCCTGGAGAAGCAGGGCTACCACTTGGGGCAGTATGTTCCCCACATACAGTTTGAAAGCAGTGGTTCTCAAAAGTACACAAATTAAAAAACAGAAATCAGCAATCTCTATAAAGATCATAATTCATCAATATGCTGATATAAGAAAGGAACAGAAAATATAAGAAAGTAGGTTGAAAGTGAGGGAATGTGTCCTCCAGGGGATGGTGGGGAGGGGTGCTGCTGGCATGTGGTGGGCGGAGGCCAGCCATGCGTTACCCATCCCTACAAAGCACAGGACAACCCCTCACCACAAAGAACCCTCTGGTCCAAAACCGTCAATGGTGCTAAAAAGCCTTATACAGAGGAAGGAGAATCTTTAGAAGGGGTCGCTCTATACAAGGGAAATAACACAGGCCATGGCTCAGAAACAGAAAAGAGCTCAGATACATGGGAGGCCATTTCTTATGAGGAATAAGAGGAAATCATGTTGCCCAGGAAGGCTTCATGGAGGGCTGTGAAAGCCAAGCAGGATTACAGCTGGATTTGGTTGGAAAGGGGGATATGCAACAGACCTGGGATGACATTCACAGGACAAGAGCCAAGAGTCAGGGAGTCCCAGAATCCAGCTGGAAGATTTGCTAGAATAGCCCAGGTGCAAAGTAACCAGCAGTTTCTAGTTAGAGGGGAGAAAAGGTAGTAAAATGCCTTATAAAGAAAGCACCGGCCAGGCGCAGTGGCTCACGCCTATAATCCCAGCACTTCGGGATGCCGAGGCGGGTGGATCACTTGAGGTCAAGAGTTCAAGACCAGCCTGGCTAACATGATGAAACGCTGTCTCTACTGAAAATACAAAAATTAGCTGGGCATGGTGGCACGTGCCTGTAGTCTCAGCTACTCAGGAGGCTGAGGCACAAGAATTGCTTGAACCTGGGAGGCAGAGGTTGCAGGGAGCAGAGATCATGCCACTGCACTCCAGCCTGGGTGACAGAGTGAGACTCGGTCTCAAAACAAAAACAAAACAAAAAAACACAAAAGAAAGCACCGACCTGGCTTACTATTGGACACAGGTGAAGGGAAGGCATAGGTGAGGTTTTTATTCTGTCTCCCTCTCTTGCTTGTGCACCCAGGACAGTGCCTGGCAGAGAGCAGGCATAAATCCTGATGCATGAATCATAAACACAGCGGACTGGCATGTTACGGGAAGTTAGGTTCTAATGTCCTCATGCAAAGGGAAAAATTACATACAATCCCATCAGACTTGGAAAATGATAAATGCCTCTAAAGGAGCAATAAAGTCAGCTTTTGTTCCAGCGGGGGAAACACTGCAGGTTCTTCAGTGGGAACCCAGATGGAAACCACGCCTCCCGTTCAGCACAGCACAGTCCCTTCGGGGCCTACATAACCCAGCACACATGAGGGCACAGCAGGCCCCCTCCCACCCGGGGCAGCGGCAGAATCACACCCACTACTGGTGGCCAAAAGAGATGAAGTCACCTAAGTTAAATGTGCATATGATTCAAAGGTTCGCTGGTGGTGAAGGGTCCTCCCTGACAGGAGACTGAGCTGGGAGGTAGACGCAGCCGCTCTGATAAACCTGCAGGCCACACTGTCCCCAGTTGACAGGGACAGAGCTGAAGCACTTCCCCCACCAAATGCACTCTTAAGATGTACGGGCTTTCCCCAGCAAGCAGACTCAGAAAAATTTTTAAAAATTAAAAGTTTGCAAGAAAAGACATTTGGGTTTCCACAACTGCAGGCCAGCGCTTTTCATGCGCATTTCACCAACCAGCGCTTATCTTTCCTCACTCACCAAATGCAGATGCAGCACTTTCTGTGCACAGAGCATTGTGGGAAATGCACAGCAGCACTTTCTGTGCACAGAGCATTGTGGGAAACGCACAGCAGCACTTTCTGTGCACAGAGCATTGTGGGAAACGCACAGCAGCACTTTCTGTGCACAGAGCATTGTGGGAAATGCACAGCAGCAAAAGCCTTGCAGTGCCAAGGAAGGTTCTGTCCAGTTGATCTATTAACTTAGACCCAGGGTCGGCACAGTTTTGTTTTTTTTAAGTCCAGACTGTAAATATTTAGGCTTTGAGGGTCATAGTCCCTGCGGCAGTTACTTAAACTCTGCCATCAGAGCACGAGGGAGCCACACAATATGAAAACAAATGGGCATGGCTGTGTGCCAGTAAAAACATTGACAAAACAGGCAGCGGGCCAGATGTGGCCACTGGGCTATGACTTGCCACCCCCTGGCTTACACCTGTACTGTCAGCTGATGAGCCAGAATACAAACCATCAGAGAACTCAGCAGAACACCCAGAGTGGAGTTCTGGAAATGTCTGTGAAAAGCAGGTTTTGATGAGGGTGGAAGACAGCCTCAGGGCTGGTTACTCTGGAAGCGAGACCCTGCGGGGAGAGCCTCTCGGAGGAAGCTAAGGGCCTAGGACAGCCCAGGCTCACGGTGGGAAACAGCGACACACCCAGGAAACTCAAGCATAAAACGCTGCACGATCCTGAGGAAAGCCAACTCTGCCTGGCAAATCATCCTCCAAAATTTCACCGAAACCCTTACTACCGCAGAGCATCTCTTCCAACAATGGCCTTCCTCACATGTCCCGCCCCAAATGTTACTGAATTGTTAAGGCAGGGCACTGGTGCTTGGTAATAACAAATAATGCTTAGAGAACTTTCCTAATTTAGCTACAAATGCATAGTTCACTGAACTGTGGTTAAGAAAATAGATGCCAACCTGTAATAAAGCAGAAAGCCTAATAATTTGATCTTGTTCTTGGTTTCAGAACACTATAAGAAAGCATTCTTTTAATTCCAGGCTCAGTTTCTCAAGAAGCTTATCAATATCACCATAAAGACATCCATGAATTCCATGAGGCTCTCCACAATAGCCTCTCTTCAATGTCTACCTTGACGCAGTGAACACAGGCCTGAAGCCGTAAAGAGGATACATGTCACAACTCAGAACTGTTGGGAGAGACAGTGCTCCTGGGCGCTTGGACCCCTACACATCTTGTCAGCGGTGCCAAGACTTCAGGCCCTGACCACCCTCCCACCCAGGTCATTTCCTAAGGTTGTTTATGCAGCTGGCAACTTTGAGACACGAGTTACCTTCTTTCCTCCTTTCTCCACCTCCCTCTCTCAGCCCCTGGGAAAGACTAGGCGTATTTACTGCTTGCTATAACTGTGGTGGCTGCCCCTGCCTGGGTGTGCAACTCTGCTATGATGAAAACACACTGCAAGTCCAGCATCCACCTGGTCCATAGCAAGCTGCCCTATGGGGATGTGGGGGGCAAGGGAAACTGACATAAATATGCCAATGCTGTTGTGCTTGCTGTACTACGAATTAGACACCCCTTTTCCTCTGACCCAGGAGCCTCGTGTCCTCTGCCAGCACCCATGAAAAATAACAGGCTTATTTGTAACAGTATCTTCTTAGTTTGAAAGCAAGGTAAAATCAAATCCCAGAACCAGCTATAATTCTCTTCAATATTAAATGAAAATTTGCAACTCTTTATTTCATTTTCCTCTTTTCAATATCTATTCTTCAGCAAGGCTTCTTAAACTATGAGTGGTGAAAGCTCCTGGTTTTGCACAAAGCAATCCCAGTGCACACCTGCTGACCCACTGTTTCCAATCCACTAAGTGCCTCCTTTCACTCTCCAAAGTGTTCTCACCTGTACATTAAATTATATGATCACCCTACATATAACCAAATGGACAGATATGTAATTGCTGTAAATTGCTTCAGTGTTTTGTTTGTGATCATTTTTCTTTAAAAACAAACAAACAAACAAAAAAATGAAACAACAGTCTGACTCCAATTCTTTCACTTAAAACATGTTTTCCCGCAGGAACTTAACCCACCATAATTATATTCTGCAAATAATGGGAAGAAAGTTTAAATTCTGTGTCCTCTAGAAGCAAGATGACAATCAATGGTCGTTAAGTGTTTCATTGTTGCAAAGCACATTTAAATATTGACCATTTTTTCCTTTTTGAAAACTGTCATCCAAAACAGAATGATGCAAAAAAAGTCACATACATCTGATCTTTCATTAAATGTGATATTAATGGCTCCTTCCCCGACAATATTCTGGGGAAAAAATTTCTCTAAGAAATATAATGAGGCAGCACCATGAAGATGTGACTCTGCAGATTCTGGGACGCTATCCAATTTGCGCATCCTTGTCTCTGCAACCTCATCCATGCTGGGAACTGGAGAGCTTGTCTCTTGCACAGTAAAGAAACAACCTGAAACAAAGTAGTCCTTTATCAAACCTTCCCAAAGGGCAGTCAAAAGGGTTGGGCTTTCCGCTACCCTATGCATGCTCTCCACCAGGTTTAACGGGAGTGAGGTCCCTTTCATTCCTACTTGCATAAAAACACAGGCCAACACTCCACTTGATGTCCTTGACATCGACTCCTCGCTAGCTGATCTGCTGTAGGGGCAGCAGCCATGCTCAGTTCTTCACCAAACCCCTGTTCCTATCTGCCCTGCACACACCCCTACACACAGTGAGATCTTAGAGCTTTGACAAAGTGCAAAGAGAAGTCGCTCTACCCAAACGTACCCTGACAACAAGGAATCCAACCTAGTGTTGGCAAAGCAGGCTCTCGATTAAACAGATTATGCACCGTACAAAATACATCTTCAAGTGAATCACAGTAGCAAAATCCCAGAGAAAGTACAAGGGAATTACAGTGCAAGCCTTGATTTACAAACTCCATCAGATCTGCCCAAATGTCAAGTGAATTGATAAAAAGAAATACCCCCACTTTACCACTTCCATAAACTAAAATGTTAAAAAATAATAATAATAAACTTGAATATGACAGATTACTCAAAACAGAAACTGTGTTATTTTGTTTTGTTTTGTTTCCTAAGAGACTCACAAAGCTGAATTATTGGGGGTTTTTAAAGGATGGTCTTAGAAATTCATAACTGAAACAAAATTTATAGGTTTAAGAGATGACTTTTCTTCGTTGTTGTAAATTTTCAGTGGTCTCTGAAGAATTCAAGTAAAATAAAAGCCCCCCCTGGTTACCCACATTTCCCCCTGTGCATACACAAATAGCAGAAGCACACACCCGCCCTTCATACTCCTGCTGCATCTTCCTGAAAATCCAGTTCTGGAATGGCAGTGGCTGGGTTCAAATCCAGCTCTACTGCTGAACAGCTGTGACTTGGGTGAGTCACTTATCCCCTGTGCTCTGGTTCTTTTGTGTGTAAAATGCCAGTAACAACAGCACCAACCACACAGAGCTGTCACAAGGATTACATGGGTTAACACTGGCAGAGAGTTAGGACCAAGCCTGGCACACTAGTGTTTGCTAAAACATTTTATCAAGAGAGCTACAAAATAAACTCCCTGGCAATGTCTCCCCTTTTAGATGCAAGGCAACGTTGAGGCCTACTTCATCGGCAAATACCGCATTTCTTTTGTGGGATCGTGCCTAATAGGCAGTGAGTGTCAACAAATATTCATGGGACAGATGGATACAAAAAGCTGTACAAATAAAGAAGCAAATGACCTCTTCCATGATTACAGTCAAAATTCCAAAGGGTTTCATTAAATTCAAACCACTAGGATGGTAAACAGGAGCCTGTGTGCTGTTCTCACCACAAAGTGGTACTTCCTCCCCTTCCACAGTGAGTCCTGGTCCCAGTGAAAACACTATAGAACCAGCCATCCCCGCCTCTCCTCACCGTAAGAAAGCTGACCACTGAGACCCTCCCACACTCGCCACCATCATTCCCCTCAACATTGCCACTTCTATTACTGGCAGTTATTGCCAATACTAAAACATGAGGCAAAATGAAATTTCTAAAGCACCGTGAAATCTATGGAAAAATATTCAGAAGCAAAGCTTTCAATTAATTCAGTATTTAAATGAAATTCATTTCAGACGCAATTCAATAAAGCCTTCATATTCTGAAGAGATTCCCAATAATATGAAAAAATATAT
Source organism: Theropithecus gelada (assembly GCF_003255815.1). Classification (NCBI taxonomy): domain Eukaryota; kingdom Metazoa; phylum Chordata; class Mammalia; order Primates; family Cercopithecidae; genus Theropithecus; species Theropithecus gelada. The sequence goes on along the minus strand of NC_037686.1, from coordinate 7,047,855 downwards.
AGATTTCCAAAAAGCTTCTGCTTTGGTGCATTGGGAAACTCGGGCTGCTCCTGCAGTGTAACGCAGTCTGATCTGCAGAATTAATTCAGATGTCCACAGGAATTGCAAACTCTGACTCACAGGCGCCTTCCACTGGCAGCCACCTAGATCACTGCACCTGCCCCAGTCGATACAGGAACTCCAGCCTTTGTACCTTCCAAACCTACTGTCCGTATGTGGACCTAAAATGCCCCTATGGCTTGGCTCTCTCTCCCCCATTTACGGCCCCTCCGTGGTTCTCCCGTTCTAAGGATACAGTCCAGGCTGCCATGGCTTCTGAGGCACCTCCTGACCTGGCTTCCCACCTGACCAGCCAACTTCTCTTCCAAGCCAGACTGTGCTACAACCTGACCTTGTGCACTCTCTTCTCACCTCCTACCTGGAGCCACCTTCCCACCACCTCGCTGCCCCTGGGGCCTCTGTGTAAATGTCATTTCCTCGGATGCCTCCTGCAACCACCACCCCGATCCCAGGCTAGGTGAGGGGCACCTCCACAGCCAGCGCTTCCCTTAGAATCACACTCAGCACTTCGCATACTAGTTCCTTTACTTGAGTCCTCCGAGAGGCTTCTTTGTCACCGTATCTCCAGCACCTGGAATCACATCTGGGGCACAGGAGGTCGTCAATAAATACCAGTTTAGTAAATGAGATGACAATGGCCTAACTGCAACAGTCAGGGTGAGAAATAGAGAAAAACCGAGAAAGAACGGGGTGGAAGCCAGTAGGATCTGGTGACACAACAGACGTGGGCAATAATAAAGAAAGAAGGGCCTGGCCTGGACGTCAAATCTCCACTTGGGCAGCAACGTGAGAAAACCACTCACCAAGAAATCGGCAGAAGCACAGACTGAGGCGAGGGCACTGGTTTAGGTGCAGACACGCTAAACGTGAGGTGTCCCAAGACATGTGCCCACAATGTCGTGGCTAAGAACTCGTCCCTGCCCTGCTCAAGATGCCAGTAGCTTCCCAGCACATTAAGGAAACTCCAAACTCGTCACTGAGTCCTACAAGGCCACATATGCACTAGGTCTAGCCCCTCAAGCTCTCCGACCCCACTTTTTCAGTCTGCTTTCTCCCTGCTTGCCTCACTGGCCACGGTGGCCCTCCCACTGTCCCCAGAGGTGCCCAGCAAGATGCTCCTCAGCACCTGTGCACTCACTGCAGCCCACCTGGAGCACGGCACCCAGATCTTTGCAGGGCTTCCTGCTCCTCCTAATGTAGGTACCACTTCAAACATCACCTCCTCATGTCAGTCATGAAAATTATCCACAGTAGCATCCCCTGACTCACTGTCACATCAATCTGTTTTAGTTGCATCACTAAACACTTGATGAACTGACGTTGTCTGTTCCTTTCTTTTGCATATTTGTTGTCTGTCCATCCTATCTACAGGGTACACAAAGTAAGGCCCCAGCTGGGCACAGTGGCTCATGCCTGTAATCCCAGCACTTCGGGAGGTTGAAGTGGAAGGATTGCTTGGGACCAGGAGTTTCAGACCAGCCTGGGCTGGGGAGACCCCCATCTCTACAACAACAACAACAAAAATTAGCTGAGTGTGGTGGTGTGTACCTATAGTCCCAGCTACTCGGGAGGCTGAGATGGGAGGATCACTTGGGCCTGGGAGGTTGAGGCTGCAGTGATCCTTGATGGCACCACTGCACTCCAGCCTGGGTGACAGAGTGAGACCTTGTCTCAAAAAACAAACAAACAAACAACCAAACAAAAGACGTAGTCAGGCTCTGCAACCATTTTCTTTGCTAGCATAGCCCGAGCACTTAGAACAGTGTATGGCCCTTGCTACTAGCTCATCACATCTGTTAAATGAATATCTGAATGGAGGAATGAAAGTAGCAAGATGGGATTTGCCATCTCCTGCCCTCCCACTGAAACCGTTGTGAAAATACAAAAGGTGATACAAAGTGCCAACTATCTAAGGAGGCTAGTAATGCTGACTATCACAAATTCCAGAAAGTTCTATCAACCAAAAGCAAATAAAGCTTTGGAGGAGGGCACGGAGCACAAACAGGAAAAGGGAAAAGACAGGAAGTGGATTTCTCTGATCCTCACCTGGCCTCCTGTCTCGAGGGTCACAAACCTGGCTGGCCACCAGGAGCACTGTGCTGTGTTTTGTTTATTTGTTTAGTTACAAATTCATCCATTCACATACTGAGTAACTGATAAACTTATCTGGTTCAAAAGTCAAGACCATATAAATAGGTACAGGTGAAGAAATCTTACCTCCTTTTCTGTCCCTGTCCACTTGTCTCCACACTACCTACACACACACCCTTGCCTGGGAGTTTCCTGAGTTGGTTTTTATTATTATTACTATTATTATTATTATTTGTACTATACGTTAAGTTCTAGGATACATGTGCAGAAAGTGCAGTTTTTGTACATAGGTATACACGTGCCATGGTGGTTTGCTGCACCCATCAACCAGTCACCTACATTAGGTATTTCTCCTAATGCTATCCTTCCCCTAGCCTCCCACCCCACAATAGGTCCCGGTGTGTGATGTTCCCCTCCCTGTGTCCATGTGTTCTCATTGTTCAATTCCCACTTATGAGTGAGAACATGCAGTGTTTGGTTTTCTGTTTCTCTGTTAGTTTGCTGAGAATGATGGTTTCCAGCTGCATCCATGTCTCTGCAAAGGACATGAGCTCATCCTTCTTTATAGCTGCATAGTATTCCATGATGTATATGTGCCATATTTTCTTTATCCAGTCTATCATTGATGGACATTTGGGTTGGTTCCAAGTCTTTGCTATTGTGAATAGTGCCACAGTAAACATACGTGTGCATTTATCTTTATAGCAACATGACAATGATCCTTTGGGTATATACCCAGTAATGGGATGGCTTGGTCATATGGTATTTCTAGTTCTAGATCCTTGAGGAATTGCCACTCTCTTCCACAATGGTTGAACTAATTTACATTCCCAGCAACAGTGTAAAAGTATTCCTTTTTCTCCACATCCTCTCCAGCACCTGTTGTTTCCTGACTTTTTAATGATCGCCATTCTAACTGGTGTGAGATGGTATCTCATTGTGGTTTTGATTTGCATTTCTCTGATGACCAGCGATGATGAGCATTTTTTCATGTTTGCCGGCTGCATAAATGTCTTCTTTTGAGAAATGTCTGTTCATATCCTTTGCCCACTTTTTGATGGGGTTGTTTGATTTTTTCTTGTAAATTTGTTTAAGTTCTTTGTAGATTCTGGATATTAGCCCTTTGTCAGATGGATAGATTGCAAAAATTTTCTCCCATTCTGTAGGTTGCCTCTTCACTCTGATGATAGTTTCTTGTGCTGTGCAGAAGCTCTCTAGTTTAATTAGATCCCATTTGTCTGTTTTGGCTTTTGTTGCCATTGCTTTTGGTGTTTTAGACATGAAGTCTTTGCCCATGCTTATGTCCTGAATGGTATTGCCTAGGTTTTTGTCTAGTATTTTTATGGTTTCAGGTCTTACGTTTAAGTCTTCAATCCATCTTGAGTTAATTTTTGTATAAAGTGTAAGGAAGGGGTCCAGTTTCAGTTTTCTGCATATGGCTAGCCAGTTTTCCCAGCATCATTTATTAAATAGGGAATCCTTTCCCCATTGCTCGTATCAGGTTTGTCAAAGATCAGATGGTTGTAGATGTGTGGTGTTATTTCTGAGGACTCTGTTCTGTTCTGTTGGTCTATATATCTGTTTTGGTACCAGTACCATGCTGTTTTGATCACTGTCGCCTTGTAGTATAGTTTGAAGTCAGGTAGTGTGATGCCTCCAGCTTTGTTCTTTTAGCTTAAGATAGTCTTGGCTATGTGTGCTCTTTTTTGGTTCCATATGAAGTTTAAAATAGATCTTTCCAATTCTGTGAAGAAAGTCAATGGTAGCTTGATGGGGATAGCATTGAATCTATAAATTACTTTGGGCAGTATGGCCATTTTCATGATATTTATCCTTCCTATCCATGAACATAGAACACTTTTCCATTTGTTTGTGTACTCTCTTATTTCCTTGAGCAGTGTTTTGTAGTTCTCCTTGAAGAGGTCCTTCACATCCCTTGTAAGTTGTATTCCTAGGTATTTTATTCTCTTAGTAGCAACTGTGAATTAGAGTTCACTCATGATTTGGCTCTCTATCTGTTGTTGGTGTATAGGAGTGCTTGTGATCTTTGCACATTGATTTTTTTACCCTGAGACTTTGCTGAAGTTGCTTATCAGCTTAAGGAGATTTTGGGCTGAGACCATGGGGTTTTCTAAATATACAATCATGTCATCTGCAAACAGGGACAATTTGACTTCCTCTTTTCCTATTTGAATAGACTTTATTTCTTTCTCTTTTGAGATTGCCCTGGCCAGAACTTCCAATACTATGTTGAATAGGAGTGGTGAAAGAGGGAATCCTTGTCTTGTGCTGGTTTTCAAAGGGAATGCTTCCAGTTTTTGCCCATTCAGTATGATATTGGCTGTGGGTTTTTCATAAATAGCTCTTATTATTTTGAGGTATGTTCCATCGATACCTAGTTTATTGAGAGTTTTTAGCATGAAGGGGAGTTGAATTTTGTCGAAGGCCTTTTCTGCATCTGTTGAGATAATCATGTGGTTTTTGTCATTGGTTCTGTTTATGTGATGTTATGTTTATTGATTTGCATATGTTGTACCAGCCTTGCATCCCAGGGATGAAGCTGACTTGATCGTGGTGGATAAGCTTTTTGATGTGCTGCTGGATTTGGTTTGCCAGTGTTTTATTGAGGATTTTTGCATCAATGTTCATCAGGGATATTGGCCTGAAATTTTCTTTTTTTGTTGTGTCTCTGCCAGGTTTTGGTATCAGAATGATGCTGGCCTCATAAAATGAGTTAGGGAGGATTCTCTCTTCTTCTATTCTTTGGAATAGTTTCAGAAGGAAAGGTACCAGCTCCTCTCTGTGCCTCTGGTAGAATTCGGCTGTGAATCAGTCTGGTCCTGGACTTTTTTTAGTTGGTGGGCTATTAATTACTGCCTCAATTTCAGAATTTGTTATTGGTCTCTTTAGGGATTCAACTTCTTGCTGGTTTAGAGAATTTATCCATCTCTTCCAGATTTTCTAGTTTATTTGCATAGAGGTGTTTATAATATTCTCTGATGGTAGTTTGTATTTCTGTGGGATCAGCGGTGATATTCCCTATATCATTTTTTATTGTGTCTTTTGATTCTTCTCTCTTGTCTTCTTTATTAGCGTGGCTAGCAGTCTATCTATTTTGTTGATCTTTTCAAAAAAACAGCTCCTGGATTCATTGATTTCTTAAAGGGTTTTTCATGTCTCTCTCTCCTTCAGTTCTGCTCTAATCTAAATTATTTCTTGTCTTCTGCTAGCTTTTGAATTTGTTTGTTCTTGCTTCTCTAGTTCTTTTAATTTGATGTTAGTGTGTCAATTTTGGGTCTTTCCTGCTTTCTCTTGTGGGCATTTAGTGCTATAACTTTCCCTCTACACACTGCTTTAAATGTGTCCCAGAGATTCTGGTACATTGTGTCTTTGTTCTCATTGGTTTCACAGAACAACTTTATTTCTGCCTTCATTTCATTATTTACCCAGTAGTCATTTGGGAGCAGGTTGTTCAGTTTCCATGTAGTTTTGTGGTTTTGAGTGAGTTTATTAATCCTGAGTTCTAACTTGATTGCACTGTGGTCTGAGAGACAGTTTATTATGATTTCCATTCTTTTGCACTTGCTGAGAAGTGTTTTATTTCCAATTATATGATCAATTTTAGAATAAGTGTGATGAGGTGCTGAGAAGAATGTATATTCTGTTGATTTGGGGTAGGAGACTTCTGTAGATGTCTATTAGGTCTGCTTGGTCCAGAGCTGAGTGCAAGTCCTGAATATTCTTGTTAATTTTCTGTCTTGCTGATCTGTCTAATATCGACAGTGGGGTGTTAAAGTCTCCTACTATTACTGTGTGGGAGTCTAAGTCTCTTTGTAGATCTCTAAGAACTTCCTTTATGAATCTGGGTGCTACTGTATTGGGTGTGTATATATTTAGGATAGTTAGCTCTTCTTGTTGCATTGATCCCTTTACCATTATGTAATGCCCTTCTTTGTCTCTTTTAATCTTTGTTAGTTTACAGTCTGTTTTATCAGAGACTAGGATTGCAACCCTTGCTTTTTTTTTTTTTTTGCTTTCCATTGGCTTGGTAAATATTACTCCATCCCTTTATTTGGAGCCTGTGTGTGTCTTTGCACGTGAGACGGGTCTCCTGAATACAGCACACTGATGGGTCTTGACTCTTTATCCAATTTGCCAGCCCATGTCTTTTAATTGGGGCATTTAGCCCATTTACATTTAAGGTTAACATTGTTATGTGTGAATTTGATTCTGTTACTATGACGCTAGCTGGTTATTTTGCCCATTAGTTGAAGCGGTTTCTTCATAGTGTCAATGATCTTTACAATTTGGTATGTTTTTGCAGTGGGTAGTACCAGTTGTTCCTTTCCATGTTTAGTGCTTCCTTCAGGAGCTCTTGTAAGGCAGACCTGGTGGTGACAAAATCTCTCAGCATTTGCTTGTCTGTAAAGGATTTTATTTCTCCTTCACTTATGAAGCTTAGTTTGGCTGGATATGAAATTCTGGGTTCAAAATTCTTTTCTTTAAGAATGTTGAATATTGGCCTCCACTCTCTTCTGGCTTGTAGGGTTTCTACAGAGAGATCTGCTGTTAGTCTGATGGGGTTCCCTTTGTGGGTAACCTGACCTTTCTCTCTGGCTGCCCTTAACACTTTTTCCTTCATTTCAACCTTGGTGAATCTGATGATTATGTGTCTTGGAGTTGCCCTTCTCGAGGAGTACCTTTATGGTCTCCTCTGTATTTCCTGAATTTGAATGTTGGCCTATCTTGCTAGATTGGAGAAGTTCTCCTGGATAATATCCTGAAGAGTGTTTTCCTGCTTGGTTCCATTCTCTCCATCACTTTCAGGTACACCAATCAAACACAGATTTGGTCGGTTGACATAGTCCCATATTTCTTGGAGGTTTTGTGCATTCCTTTTTATTCTTTTTTCTCTAGTCTTGTCTTCTCATTTTATTTCATTAAGTTGATCTTCAATCTCTGATATCCTTTCTTCTACTTGATCAATTCGGCTCTTGATACTTGTGTATGCTTCATGAAGTTCTTGGGCTGTGCTTTTCAGCTCCATCAGGTCATTTATGTTCTTCTCTAACCTGGTTATTCTAGTTAGCAATTTGTCTAACCTTTTTTCAAGGTTCTTAGCTTCCTTGCATTGGGTTAGAGCATGCTCTTTTAGCTTGGAGGAGTTTGTTATTACCCACCTTCTGAAGCCTACTTCTGTCAATTCATCAAACTCATTCTCCAACCAGTTTTGTTCCCTTGCTGGAGAGGAGCTGTGATCCTTTGGAGAAGAGGTGTTCTGGTTTTTGGACTTTTCAGCCTTTTTGTGCTGGTTTCTCCCCATCTCTGTGAATTTATCTACCTTTAGTCTTTGATGTTGGTGATCTTCAGATGGGGTCTCTGAGTGGATGTGCTATTCCTTTCTGTTTGTTAATTTTCCTTCTAACAGTCAGGCCCTTCTGCTGCAGGTCTGCTGAAGTATGCTGGAGGTCCACTCCAGACCCTGTTTTCCTGGGAATTACCAGCAGAGGCTGCAGAACAGCAAAGATTACTGCCTGTTCTTTCCTCTGGAAGCTTTTTCCCAGAGGGGCACCTGCCAGATGCCAGACAGAGCTCTACTGCATGAGGTGTCTGTTGGCCCCTACTGGGAGGTGTCTCCCAGTCAGGATACACGGGAGTCAGGGACCCACTTGAGGAGGCAGTCTGACCCTTAGCGGAGCTCAAACGCTCTGCTGGGAGGTCCACTGCTCATTTCAGAGCTATCAGGCAGGGATGTTTAAGTCTCCTGAAGCTGCATCCACAGCTGCCCCTTCCCCCAGGTGCTCTGTCCCGGGAGATGGGGATTTTATCTATAAGTCCCTGACTGGGGCTTTGCCTTTTTTTCAGCGATGCCCTGCCCAGAGAGGAAAAATCTCTGGCATTCTGGCCACAGCGGCCTTGCTGAGTTTCAGTTGGAACGTCCTAGCAGCTTTGTTTACACTGTGAGGGTAAAACTGCCTACTCAAGCCTCACCAATGGCGGGTCCCCCTCCCCCAACCAAGCTCAAGTGTCCCAGGTCGACCTCAGACTGTTGTGCTGGCAGTGACAATTTCAATCCAATGGATCTTAGTTTGCTGGGCTCCATGGGGGTGGGACCTACCGAGCCAGACTCCTTGGCTCCCTGGCTTCACTCCCCTTTCCGGGGGAGTGAATGGTTCTGTCTCGCTGGCATTCCAGGTGCCACTGGGATATGAAAAAAAACCTCCTGCAGCTAGTTTTTTGTCTGCCCAAACAGCCACTCAGTTCTGTGCTTGAAACCCAGGGCCATGGCGGGGTAGGCACCGGAGGGAATCTCCTGGTCTGCAGGTTGTGAAGACCACGGGAAAAGGGCAGTATCTGGGCTGGAGTGCACAGTTCCTCTGGCTCAATCCCTCACAGCTTCCCTTGCGTAGAGGAGAAAATTCCCCAACCCCTTGTGCTTCCTGGGTGAGGTGACGCCTCGCCCTGTTTCAACTCGCTCTCCGCGGGCTGCAGCCACTGTCCAACCAGTCCCAATGAGATGAACCGGGTACCTCAGCTGGAAATGCAGAAATCACCCACCTTCTATGTCGATCTCACTGGGAGCTGCACACCAGAGCTGTTCCTGTTCAGCCATCTTGCCAGCAATCCCTATTAAATCGAGTTTCCTGAGTTGTTTGCTTTGGTAAGTTTCTCGTACAACCTGCATGAGTGTTATTTCATACACTGGCTCCTCTAACTGCGGGATAAAAAACCTGTGAGTGAGACTTTAGGATCAGGTACAGTTTTTAAAGATATTACCAAATTGCCTTCATTAAGGGTGTGCTTTTTTATCCTTGGAAAATATTTAACATAAAAATTCCTAGACCCCACTCCAAACCTACCAAATCAGAATCTCTAAGGGTGGAACCCCGATAACTGACTTTTTAAAAACGGCTTCCTTTGTAATGGTGATGTTCAACTATATCTGGGAACTCCTGTCCTGCCTCAGAGAGGAACACTCTTCACTCATCAGAGGGAGGAAGCCACTGCTGCCACACTCTGCAGGACCCACTTACCTGAGTAGGCAGAGGCCTTGCCCCATGACCTCATCAAAGGTCTCTTCTTGTATATATATTCATGCCTAAGAGGATTATGCACACACACACTCATACATATATATGTGTGTGTGTATATATGTGTATATATAAAATATATATACACATATAAAATAAATAAAATATATATTTAAAATATATATAATATATAAAATATATATTATATATAAAATATTATATAAATATAATTTATATAAATATATTAAAAATATATGTATATATAAAATATATATAATATAAATATATATAAAATATATATACACACAAAAACTCATACATACAAACGTTCATGTATACAGATACATCCATATACATATACCTATAGCCACATGGAATTGGAATCTTTCTGAAAATATATACACAAAGTGGTACTAATGGCTGTCTTCAGGTAGTGTCACAGGGCAGCCAGAGTATGGGGCGGAACGCAGACACATTCTGTTGAATTGTGTACCCTGTGCATGTATGACTTTTTGAAAAACAAATAAATTTATAAAAACTCTCTCCTTTCACTGAATCTGGGGCACTCTTTCTAATAATGCTGCAATGATTTTAAAATATGTCTGCAAATATTTTAACAATTCCTTGCATCAAAAGTGGATTCTAATTCCCCACCCTGGTCTGAATGTGGGCCAGACTCAGTGACTTGCTTCTCCTCCTGAAAAGAATGTGGCAGAAGAATTAACTTCCAAGCCTAGTTAATAAAAGAATGACTTCTGCCTGCCTTGCTGTCTATCAGGGATGGTGGTCTCTGGGGAAAGCCAGCTGCCATGTTATGAGGACACTCAACAGTACATGCGGTCTGTGGAGAGACTCGCCTGGGACAAGAAGAGCAAGAGGTACGCAATGTTCAAAAGAGAAGGGACAACTCTTAGAGACATGCCTAGAGACAGGGAGCTGGTAGAATTCTGTCAGCCTTGGAAAGAAGGAGCGACAGGTCTTTCTTTGAGGGAGAATAGAGAATGAAGGAAAAAGAGAAGTAGATGATGCAGAAATTTGGATATGGAAGGGAGAGAAGTTGGTAAGTTCAAAACAAAATATCTCACTATTTCTATGGCATTAGAATGCGATAAAAAGCTTAAAGGGGCAGGCCACAGTGGTTCACACCTGCAATCCCAGAACTTTGAGAGGCCAGGGTGGGAGAATTGCTGGAGTTCAGGAGTTCGAGACCAGCCTGGGCAACACAGCAAGACTCCATCTCAAAAAATATGTAGTATTTGGCTGAGCATAGTGGCATGTGCCTGTAGTCCCAGCTACTCTAGAGGCTGAGACAGGAGGATCACTAGAACACAGGAGTTTGAGGCTGCAGTGAGCTGTGACTGCACCACTGCAATGCTCAGAGCTGTGACTGCACCACTGCAATGCAGCCTGGGTGACAGAGCGAGACCCTGTCTCAAAAGTAAATAAATAATATATTAAAATTAAAATTAAACAAGCTTAACAGAAGAGGTAAAGAGTCCCAACAGTCACTAAAATAGAGGAAACAGAGATGACTCATTTAACCATTCAGAAGCAACATGTTCAATGAGGTTCTAGAATTCATCCCTTTAAGCCTTCATTCAAAGTAACACTTGTTTAACCACTCTTCAAGCTCTCTGAGAAAATATTTCACAACTTTAAAATTAATCATTCAAAGTTATTCCACATATTAAGCCTTAATTATTAGTTATTATATAAATTAATTCTTTATCCTCTTGAAGGCAAGAATGATTGCCCAACATTACTTTCAGAATGCCCTTTCCTTATTCCTAAATCTCTCTCCAAAAGGTCGAATGAGGAATAAACTCAATTCCTATATAATCCATCAGCTAGTCCTTCACTTTCTCTTATTATCTTTAGGGAAACACCGAAATCTCCCTCAGTCAATCAGAATTTGAACCTGTCTCTAAACTTGAGTCAATGCCATAGATAAAGGTATAAATATCACACATAATTCATTTCAACAACCACTTCACAAGTATGTGACACTCTAAAGCACCTGAACAAGCACTGAGGGAAGATAAGAATTTCCTAAAGAAAAGTGTTTTCCATCCAGTAGGAGGGATAAGCCAGGTATATAAATAATTGCAATCAAGGCAGAATGTTCTAAATAGAATGGCAGATAGCACACTGGGCACACACAGGGGAGAAAGCCTGCACTACAACTTGGGGATTGGAAGTTTCACTGCATTTTGAGTTGAGCTTGAAGAATGGGAATGATTCCAACAAGTAGAGAAAGAAAAACAATATTTGAGAAAATGTGAACACTGTGAGCAAAGGCATGACAGGGAGAAGACCATAGGCCTTGGTGCAGATGGTCTGCCATTGATGTTTGGGGAAGGGATGACTGACTGGAAACAGTTGTGTCTGACAAGGGTGAGGAGCAACATAGCAAGATTCTTTCATGCACTCACCAACAATTTTACTGAGCACTTACTACATGTGAGGCACTGTGCTGGGCACTGCAGATAAAGCAGTGAACAAAGCAAAGTCCCAGTCTTCACAGAGCTCACATTCTAACTTGGAGACAGAACCTAAAGAAACACACAAATAATCCATATGCCAGGTGGTGATGAGTGCTAATGTCAGGGAGGCCTCTGCCACAGGAGGATCTGAACACGAAGCAATAAGGGAGTGGAAACTGACCTGTGTAAAGGGTGTTCCCAGTAAGGAGAAGGGTAGAAGTCCTGAGATGGCTGCTTATTAAGCTGCTCAAGGAACAACAGAAGCCAATGAGACAGAGCAGGGTGTGCAAAGGGGGAGAAGGCAAGAGATGAGACCAGAAAGGCAAGAAACGGCCAGACTGCAGGCAACCCTGCAGATCCTGGAATGGACTTTCATTTTATTATGAATGACATGGGAATGTGACTAAAGGGTTATGAAGAGAATGAAACAGTTAAGGAATCCTATGGAAGGCAAGGGTAGAAACAGGGAGGCCACTGAAGAGTCTGTAGCAGTAATGCAGGTGAGAGAGGATGGTGGCTTGGGGGTGGGAGACAGCATTAGAGCTCAGTAGAATGAGCCAGAATCCAGAAACATTTCAAAGGTACAGCAGCCAGGACTGGTGACAGACAGGATTACAGAGAAAAAGAAATGACTCCCAGGTTTTTAGCAAAACACACACACACAAGAGAAAGTTAGTCTAGAAATACAGGCTGGGTTTGATCAAAAATCATCCTCCAAATTGAAGTCTGGGAACCTCCAGGGGAAGCTGAAACAGGACGCCTTCACCTAAGGCTGTCGTCTCTGTGCTACCACCATCCCCTTGTCTACAAATGGTTAGATTTGTGCTTCTCAAACTAGGATACCCATATGAGCATTCAGGCCACACTGCAATCTTACCAGTCTTCCCAGAAAGTTAGTTGTATTAACAGACTCAGGGGTAATTTATATTTACTACTTCTATTTATTAAAACAAAAATCTAGTATGAGTGAAAGGGAAAACACTGCCTAAATATCTACACAAAAGTGCATTTAGGGAGCAGAAGCACATACATGTTTCACCGGCATTTGGCACTCTTTAATGGAAGAGTTTGCGATGTTCTGATTTAAATACATCTCTGGGTCTTTCAGCTATAATGTTCTGTGTTTTAAGTATATTTTACTAGTTTTCAACCCTGAGAGTCGGCTACTGGGCAAAACACCGAAGATGTGGTTTTGGAAAATAAAATTTAATTGTTAACATCTCTCACAATGTGTAACAGCAGCCAAGAGAAGGTGGAAGGTGGCAGTAGGGAAGGCGTAAGACAAGAAGGGCTGCAAAGCCCCTAATTGTGATGAGTGGGGAGCCAAAGAAGCTGACAAAAGTTGGTGGGAAAAGACATACACAATTATTCTGAAAAGGAGAGGAGCAGAAGTAGTATAAATAAAGATAGTTTTCACCTTCCCCATGTGAACGTCAACAAAGAGTGTATAAAAGTGTGAAGGACCTCTTCTAGAAGAACTACAAACCACTACTCAACTAATTAAAAGAGGACACAAACAAATGGAAGAACATTCCATGCTCATGGATAGGAAGAATCAATATTGTGAAAATGGTCATACTGCCCAAGGTAATTTATAGATTCAATGCTATCCCCATCAAGCTACCAATGACTTTCTTCAAAGAATTGGAAAAAACTACTTTAAAGTTCATATGGAACCAAAAAAGACCCCACATTGACAAGACAATCCTAAGCCAAAAGAACAAAGCTGGAGGCATCATGCTACCTGACTTCAAACTATACTACAAGGCTACAGTAACCAAAACAGCATGGTACTGGTACCAAAACAGAGATATAGACCAATGGAACAGAACAGAGCCCTCAGAAATAACACCACACATCTACAACCATCTGATCTTTGACAAACCTGACAAAAACAAGAAATGGGGAAAGGATTCCCTATTTAATGAATGGTGCTGGGGAAACTGGCTAGTCATATGTAGAAAGCTGAAACTGGATCCCTTCCTTATACCTTATACAAAAATTAATTCAAGATGGATTAAAGACTTAAATGTTAGACCTAAAACCATAAAAACCCTAGAAGAAAACCTAGGCGATACTATTCAGGACATAGGCATGGGCAAGGACTTCATGTCTAAAACACCAAAAGCAATGGCAACAAAAGTCAAAATAGACAAATGGGATCTAATTAAACTGAAGAGCTTCTGCACAGCAAAAGAAACTATCATCAGAGTGAACAGGCAACCTACAGAATGTGAGAAAAATTTTGCAATCTACTCATCTGACAAAGGGCTAATATTAAGAATCTACAAAGAACTTAAACAAATTTACAAGAAAAAATCAAACAACCCCATCAAAAAGTGGGCAAAGGATATGAACAGACACTTCTCAAAAGAAGACATTTATGCAGCCAACAGACACATGAAAAAATGCTCATCACCACTGGCCATTAGAGAAATGCAAATCAAAACCACAATGAGATACCATCTCATGCCAGTTAGAATGGTGATCATTAAAAAGTCAGGAAACAACAGGTGCTGGAGAGGATGTGGAGAAATTGGAACACTTTTACTCTGCTGGTGGGACTGTAAACTAGTTCAACCATTGTGGAAGACAGTGTGGCAACTCCTCAAGGATCTAGAACTAGAAATACCATTTGACCCAGCCATCCCATTACTGGGTATATATCCAAAGGATTATAAATCATGCTGTTATAAAGACACATGCACACATATGTTTATTGTGGCACTATTCACAACAGCAAAGACTTGGAAGCAACCCAAATGTCCACCAATGATAGATTGGATTAAGAAAATGTGGCACATATAGACCATGCAATACTATGCAGCCATAAAAAAGGATGATTTCATGTCCGTTGTAGGGACATGGATGAAGCTGGAAACCATCATTTTAAGCAAACTATTGCAAGGACAGAAAACCAAACACCACATGTTCTCACTCATAGGTGGGAACTGAACAATGAGAACACTTGGACACAGGGTGGGGAACATCACACACTGGGGCCTGTTGTGGGGTGGAGTAAGGGGGGAGGGATAGTATTAGGAGATATACCTAATGTAAATGACGAGTTAATGGGTGCAGCACACCAACATGGCACATGTATACATATGTAACGAACCTGCACATTGTGCACATGTACCCTAGAACTTAAAGTATAATAATAATAAATAAATAAGTTGATTAAGAAGTCATAGAGGCATAGACACACTATCTAGAGTGTGGAGGAGTAAATGAAAAATAGCCAGTAATTAGGTAAAAAAGATGCTCAAATTCACTAGACCCAGGGAAATGCACATTAAAATAACAATCTGATACCCTTTTATATCCATTAGATTGTTCTAAAATTAAAAAGAGCTATGATGTAAGGGAAAGGGTACTTTCTTAAGTGTACTTTTGGGAAATAACCTGAAAGGATTTATCAACATAAAAAATGCAAGTACCAACAATCCACTCCTGGGAATCTATGCCAAAAAAATAAAAGCACTCGGATGTAGGATAAATGTATTAAGGATGGTTATTCTGGCATTATTTGAGAAGAAAAATCAGAAAAAATGTACTGCTGAGCAATATGGGAATGTCTGAATAAAACATGTCCCTGGACATGCCAGCATTATTTGCAGACAAATTTTGATAGTAAAGAAGTTGATACCTAACAATATAGAAATTTCAGAATAAATTATGGTACATCATCATACCATAAAATATTAGCAACCTTTATAAACAGTGAACTGAATTTGTCCCAGCTGAGTTCAGAGAACTACCAGGTGAGGAAAGTGAGTTCCAGTGGAGCCGGGGGATGCTGTTATGGATAAAGAGGAAGGAAAGGATGAGGGAGGGAAAAGGCTAAAATGGAGAAGAAATTGAAAATGCACAGAAAGGCAAGCATACAATTATCTGGCTAAGCAATATGGTATATATGGATTTATTTGTGTAATTAACAAAACATTCATGGATATTTGTTTCATGTTCTTTTTTCAGAACCAGACTATCAGCTCAGAGGTAGAACTGAGGGGACAGGCCCAGGGCAGATGGACACTGGCTGTGTTGAGATATGCTGGGTCCTTCCAAACAGGTTACTAAGTCCCCAACACATGCAACAGAGCAGTGAAGTCCAGGTGTCAGTGGTACTTAACAGGGGAGGGCACTGGGAGAAGGGAAGGAGGAGCAGAGCCAACCAGAAAAGGTGCTTAAAACAGAAAAGAGTTTGCCTCTAGGGAATGGGTGAACTAGCAACAGGGAAAGGCAGGCAGGAAACTATTGTTTGTGATCATAAGCCTTTCCGGGCTCTGATTTGTCACAAGGTATAGGTATCACTTTTAAAATAATAAATTGAAAAAATAATAAACTCAGCAGAAACCTTACAAGTAATAAGGGATTGCGGTCTCACCTTTAGCCTCCTTAAACAGAACAACTGCCAGCCAAGAATTTTCTATCCAGCAAAATTAACTTTCACAAATGAAGGAGAAATAAATTCATTTTCAGATAAACAAATGCTGAGGGAATTTGTCACTACCAGAATAGTCCTACAAGAAATGCTAAAGGGAGTTTTGAATCTTGAAACAAAAGCTCAATCTACACCGGAATAGAACCCCTTGAAAGCATTAAACTCAAAAACCATAAAATAACAACACAACAAAGAAAACAAAGTAGCTGGGTAATAATTAACATGATAACTAGAGCAATACATCACATCTCAATATTAACATGGAATATAAATTGCCTAAATGATCCACTTAAAAGATACAGATTGGCAGAATGCGTTTAAAAAAAAATCACAAACCAAATATTTGCTGTCTTTAAGAGACCCACCTAACATATAAGAATTCATATAAACTCAAGATAAAGAGGTGGAAACAAATATTCCACATAAAGGGAAACCAAAAGTGAGCAGGAGTAGCTATTCTTACATCAGACAAAACAAACTTTAAAGTAATAGCAGTTAAAAAAAAAAAAAAAAGACAAAGAGGGACATTATACAATGATAAATGGACTACACCAACAGGAAACTATCACAATCCTAAATATATATGCACCTAACACTGAAGCTCCAAATTTATAAAACAATTACTACTACACCTAAGAAATGAGATAGACAGCAAAACAATACTAGTAGGAGACTTCAACACCCCTCTGACGGGACTAGACAGATCATCAAGACAGAAAGTCAACAAAGAAACAATAGACTTAAACTACACGCAAGAACAAATGGCTAACTGGTATCTACAGAACATTTTACCCAAGAACTACAGAATATATATTCTTCTCATCAGCACATGGAGCATTCTCCAAGATAGACCATATGATAGGCCAAAAAAACAAGTCTCAATATATTTTTAAAAACTGAAATCATATCAAGTATCTTCTCAGACCACATTGGAATAAAACTAGAAATCAACTCCAAAAGGAGCCCTCAAGACTATATATCTATAAATATACATATACACACACACATATATTACATGGAGTTAAACAATCTGCTCCTGAATAATTTTTGGGTTAACAATAAAATTAAGACGGAAATTTTAAAATTCTTTGAAATGAACAGTAGTGACACAAGTTATCAAAACCTCTGGGATACAGAGAAAGCAATGCTAAGGGTAAAGTTTACAATGTTAAATGCCCATCAAAAAGTCCGAAAGTTCACAAATTGACAACTTATTGTCACGCTTCAAGAAATCAGAGAACAAGAGCAAACTAAACTCAAAGCTAGCAGAAGAAAAGAAATAACAACGATCAGAACAGAATGAAGTGAAATTGAAAAACAAAAATACAAAAGATCAATGAAATGAAAAGCTGGTTCTTTGAAAAGATAAACAAAATGGACCTACCATGATTAGCTATATTAACCAAGAAAAGAAGAGACAACATTCAAATAAGCTCAATTAGAAATGAGAGTTGAGACATTACAACCAATACCACAGAAACACAAAAAATCCTTCAAGACTGCTATGCACACCATAGAGGTGTGCATAGAGCATACACACTAGAAAATCTAGAGGAAAAAGATAAGTTCTTGAAACATACAACCCTCCTAGATTAAATCAAGAAGAAACAGAAACCCTGAAAAGACCAATAACAAGCAGTGAGATTGAATTTAAAAATCACCACCAACAACAACAAAACCTAGGACCAGTTGTATTCATAGCTGAATTCTACCAGACATTCAAAGAACAACTGGTCCCGATTAGGGAATCCTCCCTAATTCATTCTATGAAATTAGTACCACCCTGATACCACAACCAGGAAAGGACATAACAAAACAAAACAAAAAAAAACCCTACAAACCAATATCCCTGATGAACACAGATGCAAAAATCCTTAACAAAATACTAGCTAACTGAATCCAACAGCATATCAAAAAGATAATACACCATAAGCAAGTAGGTTTCATCCCAGGGATGCAAGAATGGTTTAACATACGTAAGTCAATAAATGTGACACATCACACAACAGAATTAAAAACAAAAACCATATTATCATCTCAATAGATACAGAAAAAGCATTTTATAAAATCCAACATCCCTTTTTGATAAAAACCCTCAACAAACTAGGCATATAAGAGATTTACTTTAAAATAATAAAAACCATATATGGCAAACCCACAGGCAATATCACACTGAATAGGGAAAAGTTGAAAGCATTCCTCTTGAGACTGGAACAAGACAAGGATGACCACTTTCACCATTTCTATTCAACAAAGTGGTAGTAACACTAGCCATAGCAATCAGACAAGAGAAAGAAATAAAGGGGATCCAAATTGGAAAAGAGGGAGTCAAACTAACACTGTACACCTATGATATGATCATATGCTTAGAAAACCCTAAGATTTCTCTAAAGACTCCTAGATTTGATAAGCAAATTCAGTAAAGTCTCAGGTTATAAAATCTATGTACACAGATTAATAGCACTGCTAAATACAAACAGTGACCAAGCCGAGACTCAAATCAAGAACGCAATCCCTTTACAACATCTGCAAAACAACAACAACTACTACTACTACTAAGAATATACTTAACCAAAGAGGTGAAAGATCCCTACAAGGATAACTGCAAAACACTGCTGAAAGAAATAACAGATGACACAAACAAATGGAAACACATCCCATGCTCACGGATTGGAAGAATCAATAATGTGAAAATAACCATACTGTCCAAAGTACAATTCAGTGCAATTCCTATCAGAATACCAATATCATTTTTAATATAATTAGAACAAACAATCCTAAAATTCATATGGCATATGGAACCAAAAAGGAGCCCCAATAGCCAAAGCAATCCTAAGCATAAAGAATAAATCCAGAGGCATCACATTACCAGACTTCAAATTATACTATAAGGCTATAGTTACCAAAACAGCATGGTACTGGTATAAAAGTAGGCATACAAACCAATGGAACATAATAGAGAGCCCAGAAATAAAGCCAAATACTTACAACAAAAGCATACAGCAACATGAATTGGAGAAAGGACACCCTATTAATAAATGGTGCTGGAGCCAGGCACAGTGGCTCACATCCACTATCCCAGCACTTTGGCAGGCCAAGGTGGGTGGATCACTTGACACTGGGAGTTCAAGACCAGCCTGGCCAACATGGCAAAGTTCCATCTCTACCAAAAATACAAAAATTAGCTGGGCATGGTGGCACATGCCTATAATCCCAGCTAGTCGGGAGGCTGAGGCAGCAGAATCACTTGAACCTATGAGGCAGAGGTTGCAGTGAGCCCAGATTGTGCCAATGCACTCCAGCCTGGGTGACAGAATGAGAGACTCAGTCTCAATAAATAAATAAATAAATAGTGCCAGAAAAACTGAATACCCACATGTAGAAGAATGAAACTGGATCCCTAATTCTCACCCTATACAAAAATCAACTCAAGATGGACCAAAGACTTAAGACCTGAAACCATAAAAATTCTAGAAGACAACCTTGGAAAAACTCTTCCAGATATCAGCCTAGGCAAAGAATTTATTACTAAGACTTCAGAAACAAATGCAACAAGAACAAAAATAAATAAATGGAACCTAATTAAACCAGGTGAAGTAACTCAGGAATGGGAAACCAAATTCCATATCTTCTCATTTAAAAGTGTGAGCTAAGCTATGAGCCCATGAAGACATACAGAGTGGTATTAAGAACTTTGGAGACTCAGAAGAGGGGAGAGTGGGAGGGAAATGAGAGACAAAATACTACATTTCGGATACAATGTATATACTATTTGGCTTGTGGGTGCACTAAAACCTCAGAATTCACCACTCTGTACAATTCAACCATGTAAGCAAAAACCACTTGTAACCCAAAAGTGATTGAACTAAAAAAAATTGTTTTAACCATAAAAATAATAAATCCCCTGTAGAGCCAACCAGACATCATATTTAATTTATGCAAAATCAACGGGCCAAATATAATCACACATTATGAGAATCACATACATTTTCTTTTTTAGATATACAACTAATTTCTCTGTGCACTATCTCACGTTAGCTTTCTGTGATGCTACTAGCACAGAAACTTAGCCCCAAACCGGAATTCAGAGGGAGGAAAGGATAAGCCCAGTTCACTTGACTCCTGCTGAGTCCAGGCTGCTGGACTGTGTTCTATGCCACCTGACTCTCACAGGGAGCACGAGTGGCAACACAGGGAGAGGATCAGAAATAAGCTTGAAATGAAAGCCCACAATGCTCTGACAACTAATGCTAATGCTCGAAGCTAACATTTATTGAGTAGCAACCGCATGCAGACCTGTTCTAAGCACTTTCCGCAGGCTTACTCACATTGTTCTCCACCCAAAACTATCTGTCTCAGGCAGCAACACTCTCAGGACAGTCGCTTAAGCCAAACACCTTGGAGCCATGGGGGACTCCTCTCTCCTCCATAGCCAATCAATCAGGGAATCCCACTGGCCCTCCTTCTAAAATAAATCTAGAATACAGCCACTTCTCACCACAGACCCTGCTACCACCCTGGTTGGAGCTACATCATCTCCCACCTGGATTGTGATCATGACCTTCCTAGCAGGTGTCCCTTGGCCTCCACAGCCAGTAATAATCATAAAGCTTAGGTCCATCCCTGTCAACCCTCTGCCTGACTCCTGCCAGGGCGCCCCTGTCCCAATGAACATGGAGCCCTCACTTGGCTACCAAGCACTCCATTACCTCTCCTCCCTCACCACTTTCTGCTCTCCCCTTGCTCACATGGGTCTCCTTACTGTCCCTCAACCAAGCCCACACCCTCGGCCTCAGGTCCATTCTAGCTGCTCCTTCTGTCTGGAAGTCTTTCCCCAGACACCATCCACATTACTCCCCTTTCCTTGTGACTACCCTTTCAACACAACAGTCTGCGCCCAGCCCAGTGCTGTCACTACCTTTACTCTATGTTACTTTTGCTTTTCCATAACATTTATCACCTTTTAAAATGATAAATATGGCCAGGTGTGGTGACTCACGTCTGTAATCCCAGCACTTTGGGAGACCAAGGTGGGCAGATCACATGAGGTCAGGAGTTCGAGACCAGCCGAGCCAATATGATGAAACCTGGTCTCTATTAAAAATACAAAAATTAGCTGAGTGTGGTGGTGCACACCTGTAATCCCAGCTACGTGGGAAGCTGAGGCAGAAGAATCGCTTGAACCCAGGAGGTGGAGGTTACAGTGAGCCAAGATTGTGCCACTGCACTCCAGCCTGGGAGACAGAGCAAGACTCTATCTCAAAAAACAAAATAATAAATAATAAAAGAAAAGGAAAGAAAATGATAAATTATTTACCTGTTTGTTATGTTTCTTGCTTATTGACGTCCTCTCCCCCATCAGGACATAAGCCTCACGAAGGAGCTTCACCTGTTTTGCTTACTGATGTACACAAACACCTACAGCAATGCCTGACACACGCCAGGCACCCAATAATTATTTGTGGAATAAAGAAACTAGGCATTATACACCAAATGCTGCATGATTTAATTTGAAATAATGCTACTATACATAAATTTTATAAATCTACTAAAAGCAAAAAACAACCCCTAAAAAAAAAGATCCCACCTCACCACCAAGAATAAACTGTCCTCAATTCTCCCATACAAGACTATTTTTAACTTTCTTCAGCACACATCCATGGGACTATATGAGATAGAGGGAAAGATCATTCGCTTGCAGTTTACAAATGTAATCTCATGAAAATAAATTTATCCTCCCTTCAATACACAAAAGAATATAAATCTTTCTTTAGAAATTTAATGATTCTCAATACCTTGACATACATGTAGATGTCTTTCCCTAATATCTTGTTCTGTTACTTCGTAAAATATCATGAGGCTGAGTGCAGTGGCTCACACCTGTCATCCCAACACCTTCAGAGGCAGGAGGACCACTTGAGGCCAGGAAGTTGAGGCTGCATTGAGCCATAATGGCACCACTGCACATCACCCTGGGCAACAAAGTGAGACCCTGTCTCAAAATATTATATATACATATGAGACTATTATGTCCAGGACCACCTTTAATGTGGGCAAACGATCATTATCCATGAACCCACAGCCTCGTTTCTCCCATCACACAGCAGCAGGACAGCTGCCCATCAGTCCTACCCCTATCCATCCCATTCTGCTTTCCTTTCCACCTACTTCACCAAATGTTCTGGCTTCTCCTGGCAAAGATGGCCAAAATAATTGCCCCCTTTTACTGACATACAAAGGGGGGGGAAAAAGAGGAAGGGAAACTTCATCTTTTATTTTAAAAGTGTATTACTAACTAAAATGATGTGTCTGACACAAAATATATACCTAAATACCCAACTTACTGTTCTCGGTCCTAAAAATAGGCACTGCCATATGATGTATTAATTTTAATCATCGTCTCAGATAATATGATTAGTAGCAGCAGAGTTTGAAAAGTTGAGGTAACTTTCACTTTGGGAGGAGTAAATTCACAATTAAACACTGCAAAAATGGAGATGCAGCTAGCATTTTTGCTCCACAACAGCTAAATACACTACCATATTACATGGGTGTTCTACACTCAATTTCGTTTTGATCACTTTATAATTTAACTCCCATGGATACTATCTACAATAAAGATGTAGAAAAGAACAAAACATTGTAAAATGATTCTTTTCCAATGTCTTAAAATAAGCAAGACCAAGACGTCAACCGAAGCACTTCTAGTATTAACACTGTCATATTCACAATGCATCTTAATCTGTGTTTTCTTCCATCCAGGGTTAAAAAAAAATCTAATCCATATGAATTGAGAAAGAAAATGTTTGCATGGCCAGTATAGGTGAGAAAAATATAAGAAAGAAAATACTATTTTAGTCTTATTCTAGGAAATGAAGCTAGCTCACATTCTGAAACTGAATTTTCTGTATTTAAGTATTCAGTCATGAGAAAGATCTCCCAAATGAAGATTGAAACAGGGCTCTTCTTATAAAGATTAAATCATTCTTTTAATATCATTCAAACAATGCACAAACAGTAACTGTACAGCCCATGGGTAATCCAAAGCTCCTAGGAACCCCCATCACGTAGACCAGTCTGACTTCTTGATTACACAGTGTTAGACTGACCATGCAGGACCTTCGGCTCCCAGTGGGAGGTGCCCCTGGCAGAGATGGCACAGCCCCTTCTGCAGCCCAGACACCAGGAGCCTCATCTGCTACCACCCACCAGGTTGGAAAGTGTTTGGCCTGTGCTTGGCACCTCTTGAACCACCCAGAATAGTCCAAATTGTTCTCTCTACAAATAAGGTTCAAGAGGGTATGCATTTTGTGTGCAGGCTTCAGCAACTAGTAAGGAAGCATCGTGTGTGACCATGTGGAAACCATTCCTGGGACGTGGACAGGCAAAGGCATCAGTGGCATTGTTCTTCCTAAGAAAAGAATGTACCTCTCAGTATGGCTCATTTATTCTTCTGGGAAATAAGCACATGGTTTCTGCAATGTGTTACTAACTATATCACCCATTGGGGCAATATTGCCATCCATAAAAGTGTTTCTAACAACTGACAATCACTTTCTGACAGTTACTTAACAACAGCTATCTTCATACTATGTTCTAAATATTTTATGCTTACAAAGTCATTTGATCCTCAAAACAACCCTCTTCTACAGGGAACTGAGGCACATTGTTAACTAAGTTACCGCCATTCACACAGCTACAAAAGGCTAACCAAGGAGTTAAAGCTAGGCAGGACTTTTTTAATGTTTCTTTATTCAGTCAAACAAGTAAGCGTTTTAAGTGTAAAAATAGATGTTTAGGAATTCTGAGAAACTAAGCAAAAAATGCTGATGAAGCATGAGTAGAGAAGCCAAATATACACACTACGATGAAATGCAGATGAACTGAGACACCAAAGACAGAGAGGAAAGGAGTGCAGCAAGCGGCCGCACTGAGCAGACAGAAGGACCGATGCACAGAGTGTGCATGTCACATCTTGAGCATGCAATGCACGAGACCAGGGGACAAGCATTAAAAACAGTAAATGTACTTCTCCGCAGAGTTCACAGAAAAAGAAAGTAAATAAGCACATTATCTTATTTAGAAAACGATTAAGAGCTACAAGCAGCCTATATTATGCTGAGTATAACAATCTGAGAAAACTAATGTTAACTGTTGTCCTTTTTTGTCTATAGCTATGTGTAACTTGTTTTGTTAATAGTTCTTATTTAAAAAATCGAAGTACCAGGACAATCCATAATCCAACCTTTATTTCAAATATCACTGTCCGAAGAGCCCAAATTGAAAAATCTCTATCAAGAAAACAACTGTTCACAGTGTGGTATCTTAAAAATCATTATAAAATCTATATCAACATTTTTCAGGCTAGGCACGGTGGCTCATGCCTGTAATCCCAGCACTTTGGGAGGCCGAGGAATGAGGATCGCCTGAGCTTAGGAGTTTGAGACCATCCTGAGCAACATAATGAGACCAAAAAAAATCAAAAATTAGCCAAGCATGGTGGTTTGCTACTTGAGAGGCTGAGATGAGAGGAATGCTTGAGCCCAGGAAGTCAAGGCTGTAGTGAGCTATGATGGCACCACTACACTCCAGCCTGGGTGACAGAGCAAGACCCTGTCTCAAAGAAAAATTTAAAAAGAAAAAGATAAAAAAAATTCTTACATCTGAGAAGTTCCATAGTAACCCCTCCTTTTCGCTGTGTCCATTCACTAAACATTGCCACCTGCCCTTTCTTGGAAAGAAACATCCATTATTCTGAGATAGTTTCCCTCTTACATTTTTGTTGTTAAGGTGATCTTCTTAAGGGTAAGTAATAAATGGTCGCTTGTTTGTTTTTTGTCTGCACATGGAAAATTAAAAGTTGGCAACTCTCTCAAGGCTGCAGTGAGCTATGACGGGCGCCACTGCACTCCAGCCTGTGCGACAGAGCAAGACCTGACTCCAAAAACAAAAAGAATAAGTTGGCAACTCTCTATAAGCTCACATTTAGTTTTAATGGTATAGAAAACAGCCCCGAATGTGGACGCCTCTACTTCAGATACTTAGTGTTAAGAGGTCAGAGGACAGGAGAGGGAGAAGTGGCTCTGTAATGAATGGTCTGTGGCAGGTTAAGACAACGGAATGCTGGATAGCACACTCATCTGCAGGTGGAGGTGTACTGCTTGCAACCAGGTGCTGAGCGGAGTATGATCCCATCCTGGGTTCAGAATGCCAACAGCAAGGACAAGGGCTGCCTGGGATCACGTCAGGCTTAGGGCCTCTCTGGGGAGCTGAGCTCATAATCTGTTCTTTGCACATCACAGAGGCAAAGAAAGGATAAAAGCTCTGAAACAGTCCTTTCCTCCGTCTGACCTCCTCGCCTTCTTGCTTTTGGTAAAAGCATACGCCAGAAGTCTCAGGCTGGCAATCCTTGCCCCATTCAGCCTATAGATGTTTTTATTGTGCCTCACACTATTCCAAAACCCAGGAAATTACACACACATATTTTTTAACTGGATTTCAGACTTCTGTTTGGGGGGGAAAAAAAAGAACAGAGGACTCAAACTCCCAAAGAGCACCAATCCATTGCAGAGGCCCTAAAGACATGTGCCCCGGGCACCACAAGCCCACCACTCCTTCCCATCCTAAGGCCACTTTACCTACTCAGGGTATCTGCCAGACCCAGAAGCCAGCCTCTGAGGACCCTAAGGGAGCACCCCAGTGTTTGTTCAGCAATCCTAAAACAACCAGCTGCTTTCTGCTGGTGGGTTAGAAGATATGTTTCAATAACACACCAAACATATTAAAACACATCACCTCAAACTGATTTCTAATGTACTTTTCCTATTTATTTTTAATCTGGCTAGATCTAAATAAAGCCACATTAAACCTCTTTATATTTTATTTACACTAAGCCAAACCTTTGAAAGAAAAAGGAAGCTGGGCGTGGTGGCTTACGTCTATAATCCCAGCACTTTGGAAGGCCGAGGCAGGCAGATCACAATGTCAGGCGTTCAACACCAGCCTGACCAATATGGTGAAACCCTGTCTCTACTAAAAATACAAAAATTACCCAAGTGTGGTGGTGCATGCCTGTAGTCCCAGCTACTCGGAGGCTGAGGCAGGAGAATCGCCTGAACCCTGGAAGCGGAGGTTGCAGTGAGCCGAGATCGAGCCACTGCACTCTAGCCTAGGTGCAGAGCGAGACTCCACCTCAAAAAAAAGAAAGAAAAAGGAAAAGGAAACAGTGGCACCTAACTGTATACGTGGCTTTGTTCTTGAAGGTATATTAACTGCATCTTAATTCTCAGCCATAACCATTGATTTCCAGTTCATTTTAATTTCGATTGACTACATATAATTTAGCAAAGAACATTCAGCAGTTCCCATCTTCCCAAAAGCTAGCAAAATGCCAAGTGTCGGCTATACTTACATCTTAGAAAATAGCAAACTCTAATTATTTTAGGTAATATAGCTAATGGAGAATTAACAGAGTACATTTTGTTCAGCTAACCTTAATAAGACCCTTCATAGTCTCTATATGATATAATGAAATATTCAGAATACCAATAATTTTGGCTCCTTCCCCAACCATTTCTTCTATTACAGAAATTCTGAGTTTTTGATTATCTGAAAAACACAATGGTTTTAGTCAATTACAATTTTCTTAAATAAAAACAAACACAGAAATCTTTAAAACTGATAGCTAGGAGTTAACCACCACTAATAACTCTGACCTTGGGAAATCACTGTGTAGCAATATCAGGACATGTTTAAAACAAAAGAGGAAGAACTGAAATCTACATTAATTTCTATAAGTATTAAGTGATACAGGAATATAAAACAAGCTTTTACAAATACATCTAATATAGTGCTGTAAAGAAATGTGGTAGAGGCTGGGTGCAGTGGCTCACACCTGTAATCCCAGCACTTTGGGAGGCCGAAGCAGGCAGATCACGAGGTCAGGAGATAGAGACCATCCTGGCTAATACAGTGAAACCCCGTCTCTATTAAAAAAATAAAAATAAAAAACATTAGCCAGGCATGGAGGCGAGCACCTGTAGTCCCAGTTACTTGGCAGGCTGAGGCAGAAGAATGGCATGAACCCAGGAGGCGGAGCTTGCAGTGAGCCAAGATCGTGCCACTGCACTCCAGCCTGGGTGACAGAGCGAGACTCTGTCTCAAAAAAAAGAGAGAAATGTGGTAGAAAATTTAAAGTTAGGACGTTCTGCATCATGACCTTGAAAAGTTGTTTCATGTTAAATGTATGAACAATTACACTGTTGATAAGTTTTCTAAAACTAAAACAATTTAATATGCCAATCTCCTCCCTTTCCTTTGCATCTGGTTTAAGTGTAAACCCAAATTAGCTGATAAACTATTGAATGCACTTTTCCTGGGTATTTCTACACTTATCCTGTAGACACAGAGTGAAATAAGAGACAAAAAAAGTGACAGAAAGTCCAGGGGTTATATTGAAGAAGAGTGATCAAAAATCTATGGGTTAGGTTTGTTTTGTTTTGGAGACAAGGTCTTACTTTGTCATCCAGGCTGGAGTGCAGTGGCGCGAACATGGCTCACTGTAACCTCAACCTCCTGGGCTCAGGTGATCCTCCCACTTCAGCCTCCCAAATAGCTGGGACTACAAGCGCATGACACCACGTCAGGTTAATTTTTTTGTATTTTTAGTAGAGACAGGATTTCAACGTGTTTCCCAGACTGGTCTCAAATTCCTGGACTCAAGCAATCTACCTGTCTTGGCCTCCCAAACTGTTGGGATTACAGGCATGAGCCACCGTGCCTGGCCCAGGTTTTTGTAAACTACTTAGGAGGCATCCCAAAAGCTCTGCTCATACAAGCAGTAATCAAGAAAACGGCTTCATGCTCACTCCTGAAATGAAGCAAGGCACATCCCCTGGGAACTGTAATCTACAGAGAGGTTCAGAGAGAGATAAGCCACCTGTTACAGGCCTCAGGTGCTGACCGCAAGCAAAGCAGACAGCAACTGAGGCAAAACCTGACTCTTGTGTTCTCTTCTTGGGCACTGCTGAGTGTCGAAGTTGAGACTCACAAGGTGTCCTCAATGTGCACTCCTGGAGCGGGACATTGTCCTGAGCTACCTGATGCTGCCATCTGCTCACACTTCCATCTCCCATCATTAGCAAAAGACTTCATAAAACCACATGCCCTACCTACCCTTTAAACACAATCTGACATTACATCTGGCTCTAATTATACAGTGGCAAGCAAATTGAATTTAAGAGGAATATGCCTTTATATATCTCACTGGCAATAATGACTACCAAATCAATAATAAAATGATCGTATTCGTATGAGGATGTGTGGGTGTTTAATAACAACACATGGCACATACTAATTTTTAGACCTTATAAGCACCATTTATAGATATCGCCACATATTAATTTTATATGGAACGCTGCAGACTCTGAATTTTGACTAGTTGTCAAAAACCATTAAAATACTACCTTGTGGAAATTTGAGTCCTTGTTGCTCCTTACAGCATATTCAAACTGTAAGAATGTACTGGAATCCAATCACACCCTCACCCTCTTCCCAAACCACAAAAAGTGCACACGGAAAAATATACACTGGGCAAGAAGACAGCTTATAGAATGCAAAGTACAGCTTATAAGAGGTAAAGTTCAAGTGAGGAAAAAGCACATGAGGACTAGTGTATTACAGCCAAATGATATATGGGTAAGTCTCATACTACAACTAATTTTCTCTAGGATAATAAGGCACTCACTTTGTAAAGGTGAGAGTCAGTAGGGAAAGTGCACCCTGTGCACACCCACAAGGCGGCTCTAATTTTTGAAAAGCATCCCCACATACCATGTGTTGCCACCTCCAGCATCACCAAGACCAGGCTAACGTGGGCACAGAGGCAATCAGAATGTACAGGCAAGTGTGTGGTGTGCAAGGGTGCAGTAGAGCAAGGGTGCAGAAGAGCTCCAGAACCAGAACCAGGGGCGCAGCGCCATCAAGGGGCCGCTATGACCTCAGTCCAAACCTCCACAATGAGAAGCTGCTGTGGAATAAGAAAGCGGAAACATAATTTTCAAGCTAGTATTATATTTCTCTAAGCCCATGGCTTCAAGTGGCAGTAAGCCTAGGCAGGTAAGACATGAATTTCTGTTACCTGTTTTTCTCATAATGACCAATACCTGCAGCAGCATAGAGTCATAAAATGTCTAAACAGAACTTTCTTTAAAACAAAATTCCAGAGTGTATATATTCAGATTATTTTTATCTCTTCAAAATAACTACTTTGGGGAGCTATACATATTTATTCCACTGATGTTTCACTATTAAAAATATTGTTTAAATTCATTGCACAATCTACACTGCCATCTCTCAAAGACAATGTTGAAATGATTCCTGTGTTGGCCAGAAAGTTAAGATAGAAAGTTTCTAAGTCCCCTTACAATTCTAATAAATTATTCTGGCCTTCTAGGAATAATATAAGCATCTATGATTTAATAAAATATAACTCAGTCTTAAATAACAAGTTCAACTCTTTATACACAATCAAATATTATATGATATCCATACAAGTGGTCACACAGTTGCACACCTTTCTCTATTCTACAAAATCTATCTACAAGGCAGCCCATTCCAACTTCAGACAATTTACTCACTTAAAGCTAAAAACAAAAGGTTTAACCTCTGTTGCCATACAGAACAAGGTTTGAACATAAAGTACACAAATCAGAAATTTAATCACTAGTGATTAAACTGACTGTGACCAATTTAGACTAAGTATTGCTTAGTCATTCACCGAAAAATGGAATATCCATTCATATTTTCCTTGCAAGGCTGAAGTTTTAGAAGAATTAAGACGATAACGTTTGAATGTCAGAATTCTTACAGAATAAAAGGTTAATTTATAAAAAATAATAATCTTAAAGGGAAAGAATC